>NW_021421930.1:0-755 GCF_001605985.2 Dendrobium catenatum
AAAACCAATCTGGCGACATCGGAAGTAAGAGAGACCACCGACGGCCATGGCATGAGAAGAAATCCGAGCCCCATGCGGGGGAGGAGAAATTCGGAGGTGGAGATCCTAGATGAAGAGAACGACACGCCTCCTCTAGAGCCTCTTTCGAGGGAAGAGATGAGTATGAGATATGACAGAAGGGGGACTGATTTTGGTGGGAGGAGAGAGGGATCTCATCGCCGAGGTGTTGAATTCGAAAGAATTCAGTGTCGAGGGGGGATTTTGAAGGAAGAAGGGAGGAACGTCATCGTCGAGGTGCTGAATTTGAATGTATTCAGCGTCGAGGTGATGATGTTGAAGGGAGGAGAGGTGAGTATGAAGAGGGATTAGAGTATATTCGTCGGAGGGGCGATCAGGACAATTGGAAAACGCCTCCTCTAAGGGGAATGGGATGCTATGGAGGATACCGAGGAGATCCCAAGGTGAGGAAATTGAGGATGCCCGTTTTCGAGGGGGAAGACGGCCATGGCTGGATCTACAAGGTGGAGCATTACTTTGCTGTCAATGGGTTGACAGAGGATGAGAAGCTGATGGTGGCAGGATTGTGTCTGGAAGGAAAGGCTTTGTCATGGTATCAGTAGCGTGACAGGAGGGAGTCTATCAGGAACAGGAGGGAATTCAAAAACTGCATAATAGAACGTTTCCAAACCGACTGGGGAGTAGATTTCTATGAGCAATTTTTTGCTCTGGTGCAGGAGGGATCAGTAGCAGACTAC
>NW_021421931.1:0-228 GCF_001605985.2 Dendrobium catenatum
CTGCTCTGGGCTCAACAGCACCCTCAAATCTCGGAGGCTTCAACATCAAAAACAACTGCAGATGTCTATCAATGTCCTCAGATCTGACGGTAGAAGCTCTGCTATGAGTCTCGCTCATCATTTGAGCAACAAGCGTAGCAAACTGAGACAATGTATCTGCACCGGCCACTGGGGCTGTACTCCCCACTGGTACTGCCTGACTGGCATTCTGCCCGTCTATCATGTCTG
>NW_021421932.1:0-266 GCF_001605985.2 Dendrobium catenatum
TCAATATTTGGATTAAAAATTAAATCAATTTTTTGCTAAATTTAAGAATGAGTCGCTATTATATTAGGTCTGATTCAGTAAATCAGCAAAATTATTATTAGGCCCACATTTAAAGATCTAATGAAATGACTTTGAGCCAATTTTAAATTTAATCGAAGATCGGATGATGTATAATTGTATATACAGCACTTAGCAAGTGAAAGATATTTTTATCAGAATATTATATTATTTGTAATTCTGTTATTAACAACGAAATTGCTAATATT
>NW_021421933.1:0-322 GCF_001605985.2 Dendrobium catenatum
TATAATAAATAATTCATCTTCTCATCTCTAATAAATAATTTCAATCAAAGAAACCTTTCCGAACATATATTACAATTACTATAACTAAATGAAATTATCAAATTTTCATTTCACACTTTTCTCTCAAATGAAAAGGATAACCTGTAAATTTTAACCATATTTTTTTTAATAAGAAATGTATTTAATCTTCATCTAACGGTAATGAGGAATATACATACACTCCTATCTAATAGTTTATACATTCAAGAATCATTGAGGGGCCCATCAAAATCCGGTTAAACAATCATAAGAAAATCATTCTCTTTGCAATAAGAGAAAGCAA
>NW_021421934.1:0-214 GCF_001605985.2 Dendrobium catenatum
GAGGCCATGACAGTTTATTTATTTATTTATTTTGTTTATAGTTATTATTTCAAAAATTAAAATATAAAATGAAAAAAAAAACTTATAATTTATAACACTTACTCTTTATACTCTGAAAATTTTTAATAATTACTTCAATATCAATATAAATAACTATTTTTTCTCAATACAAATGACTAAAATATATAATTTATCTTTAATTCTATTTGTAATC
>NW_021421935.1:0-436 GCF_001605985.2 Dendrobium catenatum
CCACCTGCAGAAAGCAACGAGTAATGCACGACAGTCTACCTGTACGAAGCAGCGAACAATTTTATCCAGAAGCTGCTACGCCACGCTACCAGATCTGCAACCTCTGTACAAGCAGATAGAAGGCGCCTATTCCAAGAGTACCCCTGCACGTGCACTATAAATTGTATACACATAGGAACACTAAAAGGGGTAAAAATAAATATAAAACCTGCATTGGCCCCGGCGAGCGTGTTATTGGTACACACGTGACATCTAGGGATGCTGCGTGGGTTGACAAGTGAATTCAGGTTCGAAACTTATCCTTCTATATGGGTCAATAGAAGTCGACAGGGTTCGAACCATTAAGCCAATATAAAGTTGTGACGACTAGTATATTTTCTTTAAAATATTCATATTTGCTCTTCAAGGCCTACAACAGTATGAATTCACTAATAAA
>NW_021421936.1:0-493 GCF_001605985.2 Dendrobium catenatum
AGTAAAATTTGACTATAAATAATGTATAACTTACAAGTGTAGGTAGAACAAAAAGGTTCTCATGTATGAAACTATATTGTAAGTGAGGTAAAAGATACCCAAAAAATATGATACTTGTATAGCAGATGGGGCAAAAGGTACCTCTAAGGAGGCAAAAAGGATCTCTATATAATTCAATGACAATAATGTTAGGTTTACCTGGGCTCCATTGAATATTTTCATGAAAGTTTAGCCAAATCTTTTAATGACTAAAATTGATATTCATTATAAAATTCAGAAGAAGTAAATACTAATGTTAATTATAATTTTATGATGTTTTACAAATAATGGTAAGTTTGTTCAACGATGATTTCAATGATGTGATTTTTTAAAATATTGCATTTTAATTGTTAGTTAATTTGCATACTTATTGAGCCTCATAGCTCACCAGTACTTCTTACTGGCTGTTATTACAAGAAAAAAAGAGAAGGTCAATGCAGAATATGTTGAAAGT
>NW_021421937.1:0-789 GCF_001605985.2 Dendrobium catenatum
ATCAATTAGTGAATAATTGATTTAACTACCTCTATGAACCTTGAGAAAATTGTAATAACTATTTCAATATTTTTAATTATTTAAAAATATAAAAAAATGAGAAAATAGCTCTAAGGCATCCCTTACTTTCCCTAGGCTCATACTAATTAATGAGAGTGATTTTAGAAGTTAAAAACCTCTTAGGCTTAATTTAGTGTTAAATATTTGTTTGATTGGTCCATCGGATCGCGAATTGCCTAATAGGCTATCTTGCCTATTATTTAATCTATTTTGAGCCATTTTAGTTTGTTTGGTCTAACCCTAAGTAGATCATGGGGTTAGACCTAAGATGACCTATTGAACCTTAGGTGGGTGTTCCCTTTATGGACTTTCATCTTAGTCTAGACTAGTTACCTCCAAGTAACCTAATAGTCTGATTTAACTAGTTTGTAAATTTGTGTGGTGCTGCCCTAATGGTCTTAGATGATCCTAAGTAATCTTGAATCCTTAACACATTTCTATTAACATGTGAAGCATGTTATGCCCTTTGTAGTATCATATTGAATGATTTTTTCAAACCTAATTAACCTCGAGTATAATTTTACTAGCCTTGAATAGCTAGTTGAAGATAGAGACGGAGGAATGATCGATAAGCTTCTT
The DNA here is from genome assembly GCF_001605985.2 of Dendrobium catenatum. NCBI lineage: Eukaryota > Viridiplantae > Streptophyta > Magnoliopsida > Asparagales > Orchidaceae > Dendrobium > Dendrobium catenatum. The sequence continues at coordinate 640 of NW_021421937.1, forward strand.
GATCAAAAATCTGCTTATATACTTACTTGAGCAATCATTTGAACTTTTTCGATCACGGGGAGAGTATTTTAAGAAATATTCTCATACTGAATTTTTGCTTGTCTGCTTTCAAGTTCTTCCTCTCCTGCGTCGCAGGTCAGAGCATACGGA
>NW_021421938.1:0-748 GCF_001605985.2 Dendrobium catenatum
CTCAATACTTAATTCCCTAAACATACTATTTTCATTTCTCTCTAATAGATAGCAACTATGATTTCATAACAACGTCTAATGTCCTCGCAACATTGATGTTCGACGCCATCACAACACCAATGTTTCAAAATTATATGAAAGTCAAATTTTGATGACAACAATTTATACCCCCACAATCACGCTCTCCCGTCGTCTCGACATCTCATCTTTGCCTAACATCATCTCAAAATAGACGACTATATTGTCTTGAACTGACGCTCAATGCCAGACTCCTAACAGCATTTTCATCTCCCTCTCGATGATGCTTGAAACATGAAATCCGACTCTTGGCACCCTAATATTATTCATTTTAAGCACAAATCCTAATTAAATGATTTATTATTTTTTAATTATTCTTAATATTATGCTTACTTAATTTCTATAAACTATTTTTAGGATATAAATATTGTAATGTCGTGTCCAACCCGTGTATGTTTCCTACATTTTTAATAATTGATGTGTCCTGTGTCCGGGTCATGTCCATGTCACCGTATCCGTGTTTGTGCTTCATAGATAAAATCCCTAAATGATGAAAAAATGTCAGCTTAGGATAAAGGTGTCCAACGAGGGTTTGTGCTTAAAATTAGAGAAAAAACATTATATTATCCATGAATGCAACACAGTGTGAAGAAGATGCAAAGAAAGGAAAAGGAGCTTGCTATTGAGGAATATGTGTTAATGGAGCTCATAGTGAAGTAATAAGTAACAA
>NW_021421939.1:0-258 GCF_001605985.2 Dendrobium catenatum
TGGTCGTGAGCGTCAATCACCTTGCGGTTGAACTGCGGCGAGATCGTGTAGGGGGAGTTCCGGCAAGAGAAACTGCTCTCAGGCCTTTGCGGCCGGTCACGCCTCTGAACAGGCATGACGGATGTGGATTCGTTCCGTGGACGGTGGCAATTCCACAATGCTCAGGATGTGTCTTATTCGGAAGATGAATTTGAAGATGGCATTCCGATGCCTTCCAGGATTCGGACGGGGACAATGTCGCCGCAGTACCAGCAGTGG
>NW_021421940.1:0-1158 GCF_001605985.2 Dendrobium catenatum
AAAAATAATAAAGGAAAGAACACACCAGATTTATAGTGATTCGATCAAACCTTGAGCTACATCCACTCCCCGGATGCACCCTCTGAGTATTGTATTAAACCTTTAGTGACTCTCCTTTATCCCCTATAGCTAGGCAGAGAAGCTCTTACAAAATCACTTCCACCTTCTCCAGCGCGGCGGAGGAGCTGGGTCCTTTAACACCAAAGAGATCATCTTCTTTCCAAAACTTCCCTCAAGATAAACCTTGAATCCAATGGTACTGTGGTGCAAGCTTGCTAGAGCAACCATGTGAAATCCCCTCCACACTCCCTCGAAATCCCCTCCAATGGTCTTTTCCCTCTCTCAAACTCCACCCTTTTCCCTCTCCCTTTTCTAATTCTCTCTTCAAGTTTTCCCCAAAAATATTATGCTTCAATGGATGGCAAAAGACTATTACAAAGTCTTATGAAAAGGCTTAATTAGAGGGCTTAAAAAAACCCTAAAAAATCATTTTAGCAGTCAATTATCATACAGTACGATAGCATGCTTGTCCAGTATGATGTACAAAATTTGACATATTAGTATTGTATGATCACCAGTTAGTACTGTACGAATAGTTCAATTTACTTGTTCGTATTATACGATGTCCAGTTAGTACTATATGAACAGTTTAATAAAAAATATAGTTCGTCCATGATGAAGCATGGGATGACTAAAATTGTCTCTATTGATCATACAATACGATCCAGTTCTTACGGTACGATCAAAATATTAAAATTAAGTCATTTTGATTGATTAATCATAGGATTAAATTAGGTAATATTTTAAACATCATATAGTACGATTAAAATAACTTTTCAAATTCAAATTTTTGCCTAATTTAATGAACGGTGAGCTTTCTAATTATATCAGATCGTCCAGTATGATGTGATGATCGTACTGTATGATTAATTATATTTTTAAAATATTTTTTAGGAAAATAAAATATTTTAATTAATTTCTTTTACACTAGATCGTACAATACATTACAGATCGTATAGTTATGAAGTACAGAAAAATTAAAATATTTAAAATCATTTTTTGTTCCCCTCGTGTATGCACGACTTAACCCAATCTAACATACATCATTACAAGACTTAACTCAAGAAATAAAAATTACATACTCATTTAATATAACCA
>NW_021421941.1:0-284 GCF_001605985.2 Dendrobium catenatum
CACCCCTAAAAATTGCTCATTTAGCATACATGTTTTTAGTTGTTTTTACTTGGGCCGCTTTTTCTTTTCAGCAGATAAAAAAATAAGTACATACAAAATTATGATAAATTTTGAATCTAAAAATATTAAAAATTTACATCATTTGATAAATTTCTTTTACTTTTCATAGCTGAACTTCTAAATACTTTAAGTTATAATTTAATTTTCATGTGAAATAATCTAATATCAAAATATTTTCATATAAAATATATCATTGTTGCGTCCTGGAATATTCGCGGCGGTAG
>NW_021421942.1:0-664 GCF_001605985.2 Dendrobium catenatum
CTGTTTATCGATTCTTCTACTGATGACTATGGATTTTATTGATAATACATTGATTACCGATTTTTGTATCTGCATAGATTCAATGATCATGTGTGAGTGACTGTTATGGATTTGATTGATTGATATGCATATTGTTTCAGTATCGTGCTTTGATTTCAGTTGTAGGTATTAGGTGACCTGCTGGGCTTTTTGAATCTCATTATATGTGGTTAGTATTTTCAAGTCATGGCAAGGGAGAAGGAAAGTGAGGTTGATTAAAAATGTTAGATAAATCCTTTCACTATAGATGCCCGGGACGTCACAGGTCTACTATGGAAGCTATACATTTATTAAGAGGTTTGATGGAGAACTATGATGCACTGACATGGACATGGTGACATGAACATGACATGATATAGACACGACATTTTTTAAAATATAGGACTCGGATGTGGTGTGGACACGGCATAATAATTTTTTAATATAATATATAGGAATTAAGATGACATTATATTAAAAATGACTAGCAATAATAAATCAATTTTATGATAACTTATTTAGCTTATAACATAAAGATGTTTAGTACAAAATGTTTAGTACAACCACACAAATATATGCAAAAAATTATTTAGTACAACATGAATTCCCAACTACTCAATAGAGGGAATGATATAATTAGATTCAG
>NW_021421943.1:0-229 GCF_001605985.2 Dendrobium catenatum
TCTACAGTACAGTATAGTGATACTATGGGGTGTTACACATGGCCAGCCCGAACAAGCCCAGGCTAGCCCTAGCCGAACCATCCCTTTGGCTAAGCGGAACTAGGGGCAATGGAGAGGGAGATTTCGGCTCCCCTTGTGGGGCCCAAGGGAGCTATTATTCATTATGTAAGGAAGATGAATCAAGGGGGAGCTATTTAGAAAGATTTCCTAATTGTGTTTATGTTGTTTA
>NW_021421944.1:0-251 GCF_001605985.2 Dendrobium catenatum
CATCAAATCAAATCGGATGGCTCAAAAGCGGTATAGCTCGAACCGGCCGGTTATTAAAACGGTTCCGGTTCGCCGGTTCGGCGGAAGCGGTTTTTATTCAGCCTGTAACCGGCCGGCCGGCCGGTTCACGGTTCAACCGGTTGAACCGGTCGGTCCGGTCCAGTTTTAAAAGCCTTGCATAATAGTGGTCTGGCAATGATGCTTCTGAATTATTAGAACCTGTGAGATCTCTTGAATCTCGTGGTTTTAAT
>NW_021421945.1:0-427 GCF_001605985.2 Dendrobium catenatum
TAGTGGTTTGGTTAACCTTGACCTACTTCCACTCCTAGGAGTCCTCTTCTCCATGTATTATACTAAACTCTTAGTGATTCATCTTTAGCCTTTGTAGCGAGGCTTAGAATCCTTTATAAGAATAACTTCCACCAACCCGATGCGGTAGAGTACCAAAATCCTTTTCATCCTCCTAGTAAGGCAGAGTACCTTGGATGCATTTTCACTCTCCTTGTGTAGGTAGAGTACATTATAATCCTTCTTCACCCTACTGATGAAGGTAAAGAACCCCACAATCTTCAGCCTTGTTGTCTTTCTCCACAATACAACCCAAAGAAATCCATAAAGCCTATAGAGAAATTAAGGTAAAAGACTGATTAGAAAAACCATGTGAAATCATCTCACACTCCTCCATCTCACACAACCTCACCTTCTACTTCTCCAATGT
>NW_021421946.1:0-468 GCF_001605985.2 Dendrobium catenatum
GTTTGGCATCATTGGCCACTTTTTTTTTTTAAATAATGCTTTCTTTCTAATATTTTCAAAACTAAAGTAAACCCAAATTATTGACAACACAAAAAACTTGATTAAGAAAATTTTAAGGTGGGTTCAACAATCCTGCAAAAGATTCCTATGCGATAGAAAAAATGTAGGGAGATAAAAAAAATAGTTTCAAAATCTAATTTAAAATATGATCAAGATTTTGAAACAAAAGTAAAATAACCTCTTTTAAGAAGAAAGAAAGAGAAACAAAATCATGAGTTCCCTTCCTATGACTATTTTAAAGAAGTCAATCACAACTTACCAAAGATTTCAAGAAAAAATAAAAAATAGATTTTTCTTTTTTATAAAAGTGAATGTGTGTGTTGATCAGAGAAAAAACTTCACGAAAATAAAAATTTCAAAAAATAAACAAAACAAAAACACAAAATAAAAATAAAAAACATAAAAACA
>NW_021421947.1:0-203 GCF_001605985.2 Dendrobium catenatum
GATTACCTTCAAATCCCGATTTTTCTTCAACTCACACAAAAAATAGGGCAGCTGGTGTGAGATCAATGGCGGCAATATAGCAGATCTTGATCGTGCGATAGGCGGCCGGTGATGGGTAGGCGATCGGATAGAGTTCATCGGCGGTCGGAGAGCGGTTGTCGCCGGCAAGACAGTGCGCACGATCGAGCGAGAGGCGGGTAGAG
>NW_021421948.1:0-208 GCF_001605985.2 Dendrobium catenatum
TTTCACGGCTGGCTTCTATTTTCCGTGCCTGGGCTCCTTTCCCGTGGCCTTGGCTCTTTGGTCCGTCCGGTTCCCTCGTCTCCCGTGACTGCCTCTTTGGTTCCTGGTTTGGGTGATTATCCGTGAGCATGGGGGGAAGATTTCTATGCTTATAATGCTTTGGTTCTTATGGAAATTAAAGTCATGTGACTCTTGGCATTCCTCTCTC
>NW_021421949.1:0-248 GCF_001605985.2 Dendrobium catenatum
GGATCCTGGATAATTCATGATGTGCTTTAGCGCAACTCTGGCAACATTTAGATGAATGCCTTTAGCTTAACTCTTTATAAGAGAGTTCTTCACATCTTATGGAAGTTGATGATGATCATCTGATCCAAACATATTCAATTTGACTAACTTAGTTGAGTATTCCATTGCTTTATCAGCCTTTGTGTTTAGGAAATGTTTGAATTTTGCTTTGTTAGATTTTTTTTTTCTTTGTTGTTTTTATTATGTTT
>NW_021421950.1:0-273 GCF_001605985.2 Dendrobium catenatum
AAAACTCACTTTTCACTTCCCCTCTTCATTGAATGAGCAGTTGTTTATCAATCCTGATCACTCAAGTTAAGGAATGAGAAGTTCTATATCAATCTTTAAAATTTGCACATTTATGGTCCAGAAAACACATTCTTGGCTTTGTGGTGATGTACGATGCATGGCTAATTTAGCATTTCAAGATTTTACATTCATATACCTTACGTGTAGCAACTATGAGTCTATGCATAAGTGCAAGGTAAGGTGTTGTAGCATTATTTAAATGAATTTTAGTGT
>NW_021421951.1:0-207 GCF_001605985.2 Dendrobium catenatum
TCTCTCTCTCTTGCTCTCTATCTATCTCTCTCTCTTGCCCTCTCTCTCTCTCTCTTTCTCTCTCTCTCTTGCTCTCTTTCTCTTGCACTCTCTCTCTCTCCCCCCCTCTCTCTTTCACTCCCTCTCTCTTTATCTCTCTCTTGCACTCTCTTGCCTCTCCCTTTCTCCTCTCTCTCTCTCTCTCTTGCTCTCCTGCTCTTTCTCTCT
>NW_021421952.1:0-218 GCF_001605985.2 Dendrobium catenatum
AGAGATTTCACTAACGTTCTTCCCAAAGAACTCAAGTGCAAAACGCAAATTTTTATTATAATTCCATCATGTCTAATAAAAGAGCAAATGCCTCTATATATAAGCCTTAAAAGAAACTAAAAGACAATTTTGCCCCTTGAGCTTACATAAAACAAATCCCTTAAGTAAGGGTAAAAAAAGAAAAAAATGCATAATTAAATAAAAATTACAATTAATAA
>NW_021421953.1:0-205 GCF_001605985.2 Dendrobium catenatum
TGCTCAATTCTTTAAAAACAAATAAAATTAATCTCACCATAAAACTAATTTATTAGTTTTATGAATTTTTTAAAAACTTAAATGATTAAAATGATCATCTAATATAATTGAGAATTATTTTGATCTTCTATAAAGAATTGATGAACCATTTTGATACTTCTCTCATTATCTCATTATCAGCAATAGGGCATTACAGGAATGTTTG
>NW_021421954.1:0-501 GCF_001605985.2 Dendrobium catenatum
GATTGTTTGAACAAGGGATAATATCAGTAATAGTTTTGTTAGGTTAAGCTCCTTGTATGTTAGTATTATTTTCTTGTATGAACCTATTGATTGAGTTTTGTAACACCCAATGATTTAAATTTGAAAGAATTATCTATTTTATCTCTTAAACTAATTTGTTAGTCTCAAAAAATCCATCAATATAAATAAACCAATGAAAATAGCTATAAATCATATACATTAAAACATTTATATATTCTTTCCTTCAAATTTCGATTTACAAAGGCTAGGAGATCACATCAAACATCAATATATCCTTTTAAAGCTCTTTACAATAAAAGAATAAATTAAAATATAGAAACAAAATTAAACATAAAGATACCGATCAACCTCAATCCAAAGGGTCAAGACCCATTTTCACACCTAAAATAAATAAAACAACATAATGAATATATTTCCCAGTAACTAACCCAAATCTATCACTACATTTAATATAAGGTAAGATAATTAATATGTATGCCC
>NW_021421955.1:0-205 GCF_001605985.2 Dendrobium catenatum
GAGATGGGATTACAGCATCTTTTTTTAAGTTTTTTTGAGAGATTGTTGGTGAACAAGTGGTAAGTGCTTGCTTGGAATTCTTTGCTGGTGGAATTATGGATCCAAGTTGGAAGGAGACTGTTGTTGTGTTGATTCCAAAAGTGATGAATCCAAATCATCCTTACAAACTCAGACCTATTAGCCTTTGCCAGACAATCTACAAGAT
>NW_021421956.1:0-221 GCF_001605985.2 Dendrobium catenatum
AGGTATGATTGGAAACTTGAAAAAAAAATTATAGAAAATGTGTTGTTGGTTGAAGGATTAAAGCATAATTTATTAAGTATAAGTCAGCTATATGATAAGGGTTATAGTGTAAAATTTTTTCGTACAAGCTGCATATTAAGCATAAATAGTAAAGATATGTTGAATGGAAAAAAGGTAAATAATATTTATATGCTAGATTTAAATTACATTCATACTCCTAC
>NW_021421957.1:0-250 GCF_001605985.2 Dendrobium catenatum
ATGTAAGAGCTTTTCGATGTTATATGTCGGAGCCTTTACTAGACGACGTTAATCTGTATGGAAGAGGTCAAGAGAATCCACCAAGGATGTAAGACCTTTTCGAGGTTGTATGTCAGAGCCTTTGCTCGATGACGTTAACCTGTGTGGAAGATGTCGAATCAAATCCCCCTGAGATCGATTTTGCTTAGATTGGGAGGGGGAGAACGTCGTGTGTATCCTGAATCAAAGGTGAAGAAATATCTATCTTTAG
>NW_021421958.1:0-1932 GCF_001605985.2 Dendrobium catenatum
AAATATTAAATTATTATTATATTATTAAATATTTTTATCATTTATTATTATTTTTTAATATTTAAATTTAATAAATACAATAAAATTATTTTTAAAAAAATTATTAATAATTATTCGAGCTAGTTTGTGACTCATGAGCATAATCTCATCTAGCTCGAACTTGACGAGCTCGAGTTCAAGCTCGACTCATGAGCTTGTTAAAAAAATCAAAAATACTGAGGAAGAGAGAAAGACGAGGAAAGCAGGAAAACGCTGGTTCCGGAGGCGCGTGGATGGCGCTTTTCGTCCGAGCGGCGGCTATTCCGGGAAAAGTGTTTATCTCGTGGTAAAGGACTCCGTACCGCAAAAAAAGAAAAAGAGAATATTCTATTTTTTGAATATGTTTTAGTTTTGGTCGTTTGAGAGATGCATGAAAGGATTTGTGTCTTTCGTGAGCAGAGAGAGAAATGCGTCGCGCAATTTTGTATTGACGGAAACTTTCACCGCACAACTTTTGATATGTTATGGTATGATTATTTCTACGAGGTTTTGAGTATTTGTTGTACGATTCTCAGTTTTTTTGGGTTATGTGGCGATTTGGATCGAATAAGAATTGCGAGTTTAGATCGAATAAGATAAATAATCAGGTTGCTGTTGATGCTTGTTCAGGTAGACATAAGAAGTACTTATGATATGTTGTCATGCACGTTTCCTTTATTATTTGGTAAATTGTGATTTTTAGGAATTTTTTGTGTAAAGTTCCGTATATTCGCTGCAGTTATGCCCGCGATATTTTCGTACGATTTCGTATTTTCGGAACCAAATTCGATTATTTGAATCTGATAATGCGATACGAGTGTGAATATGATCTTGATTATATGTTCTATTAACTGAATACTGAAAGTACAATGTGGATAACCTGGTTGAATGTTGGTTAGGAGAATTGAACTTGACCTGTACAGGAATGGTGGGACCGACGGGCTTTCCCTTTAAAACTATTTGATCATTGATATAACGATTGGGAGTATAGGAGATTGATATTCGACGGGCCACAGTATGTGCAGACTTCTTATGAACCAAGTTTGGATATCTACAACTGCACTCGGGAATTTTACAACAAACTATGGATTATCGATAGCCAGATTGATCGTACTATGTCTAGTAGACTATATGTAATTGAAATGCATGTGTAGACATTTGACTGCGTGATGGATTTATTGCTTTACTTCGGCTGGATTTGGATTTTACTGGACGGATTTACGGACTTACTTAGTCGTACGCATTTCATTGATTTATATTTAGTCACTGCGCATTATGCTACTGTTATAAACTCTGTATGGATATGGATACTGTAATTGATTCATTGATGATAATGGTTATGAGATACTATGGATCATCTACATGAATACTAACTTCTACACTGAATATTGTGTTGCATTGATTCATTGCTAGTATTAGATGGGCTTTATTGTATTGTATTTTATGATTTCATACCCGATCGATTTTTAATTGACTATATTAGTATGTTTTTAATTGATTCAATTTATGTATGATTGATTTGCCTGATCGACTGATTTCCTACTGTTTATTGATTCTTCTACCGTGCATTGACTATTGAATTTGATTTTTCGTAATCCGAATGCATAGATTTCAATTGACCATCGTGAACTCACGACTGTTGATGATTTTAATTGTACTGACATGCATATTGGTTTCGCAAGTACCGTGGCTTGTGATATTGCAAGTTGTAGGCTTATGGGTGACCTGCTGGGGCCTTGTTTGGAAGCTCATTATATGGTGGATTAGAATATTTATAAGGTCCGAGTAAGGCAACTGGAATGGAGTTCGATCAGAATGTCAGACGAATCCTTTCACATATGGATGCCTGGGGCGTGCAACAGCGAAGAGAGCTCGAACTCGACATCGCGTTATGGGCTCACGAACCCGCACGAT
>NW_021421959.1:0-346 GCF_001605985.2 Dendrobium catenatum
CTAATGCAAGGAAGGTCGAAGCTATAATTGACGATGAAATCATTTTCACGAAAGATGGTGGGCGTCAAAGTTACTTGGTCTGCTGGGAAGGAAAGCCGGTAACAGAGGACACGTGGATTGATCGAGATGAGCTGCAGAGGATAGACCCCGACCTTCTAGAGTGGTACGAGAGCTCCAGACACACTTATTCGACGAGGTCGAGCTTTCTCCCACCTGCGGAGAATGATGAGGACATCTGCTAGAGATTCAAACATGCGTACCGTCGGAAGAATCGTAGAAGTCTATATTTTTTATGTATTTTCTATTCTATATATTATGTTGCATATGAGTTTTCCCATTTTACCCC
>NW_021421960.1:0-347 GCF_001605985.2 Dendrobium catenatum
ACTCTTGATTGCATGTTTAAATAAGATGTTTGACATCTTTATTTTTTGCATTGCATTAACTCCCTTGAAGTGCAAAAGATTCCTCATGAGAAAATTAGATGAGATGGTGGTCATGGAGTCGATGACTCTTTTAGGACATTATTTTTGGTTCATGAATATTTCGATCAAATAAAAAAAAAAGGTTAAAATGAAGATACTACTACTAATAATAATAGTCATAAATATTATTTGATTCAAAAATCTAATATTGTAGTAATAGTTGGTTGGAATTGGTTAATGCTGGTATTTTAATATTTTCTTATTAAGGAGGTTTTTTAGTATAACAATTTTAGGGTTTTAGAGAATAT
>NW_021421961.1:0-1290 GCF_001605985.2 Dendrobium catenatum
AATGTTTTAATGGAGTTCTTAAACGTGCTCGTGGACTTCCAATTCAAGGCCTAGTGATGTCCATATACTATAATATCGTATCTTTATTCATGAGGCGATCTACAGAAGTTGATAAGTGGATGATGGCTGCAGAATCTAAATATGTTCCGCATACAATGGGCATTCTACACAGAACTGAACGCGAAGCACGACAGTGCCATGAACCTATTTCCATTAATAGAGGTGAATTTGAAGTTGTGGATTTGGCTTCCAAAACACATAAAGTTGATGTCCTTACACCCGAACAGTGTGCTTGCACATGTAACAAACCACAATTACATCATTTGCCATGCATTCATGTGGTTGCAGTCGCAGGATATAGGCGATGGAATCACAATGCTTTCGTGTCTCAATACTTCACACTGAACTCATATAAGGCAACATACTCCGGGCTTTTCCATGTTGTTCCGCCTAAAGATGTTTGGCCCAATTTTAACGACCTAACAGGAATCATACCTTTACTTCCACCAGCTTTTCGGAGACGTGCCGGTAGACTGAGGACAACTAGATTTCGTAATACGATGGATGAGGCACAATCAAGCTCAAATAAATGGTGTGGACATTGTAAGAGAAATGGTCATAATAGGGCTACGTGTCCGTATAATACGGCATCGTCGAGGTATTATAGATAATTCCTTTCTTTATTATACTATTAACATCTTATTCTAAATAATCAACTAAAAAAATTCATTTAAATTTCTTGCTGAATTAAAGGTACGGTCGATAGATCTGGCTATATTGTTTTTCGTCTGCAACAAAGGGAACATGTTGATTGCTCCACCTCGTGATGTGTTAAGCTTGCAAGGCTGTTCGAAGGTCGACGTTGTACGATGTGTTGATGTTAGAAATTTCAAAGTCTTTATGTGTGTTTTATTTTTTATAAAATCTTATTTGTACGATGTGTTATTTAATTTAGAAGTGTTCCAAATATCTAAAATTTTGTAACTATATATATGTTAGAAAGAACCACCAAGCGATGTTCTATCTCATAAAATTTAGAAAAAAAGCAATTGCTTAAAAAAAAAGTTCTGCGATGAAATGGGTGTTTTTTTGGAATATCTTCTTTGAATGTTGTGTTATTTATTTGACAACTTGAACAAATCGCTAAATTTTTTGAAGTATAGCTAAGGCTGAAAGAACTAGGCGGCGACGTGGTGGGCGTCGTAGCACCCATGACGAGAACATGGATGAACCTATTCGAGAAATGAGCATAGCATCACTGGGGGCATCTCATAGGGCGCATGATCCAGA
>NW_021421962.1:0-2582 GCF_001605985.2 Dendrobium catenatum
AAAATCTAGCACATAGACATACACTAAACATGATATCTTATTTACTGACATTCAAATAAATAAATGATCTAATTATCCATCTATATTTTTCTGATCAACTAATTTTCCATTGGGATCCTTATTAAATTTAATAGTAGAGCTCATGGGATTCCATCATCCCTTTGCTTCACACTCAATCCAAGGAAATAGGTAAGCTCTCCCATCATACTTATCTCAAACTCCTCACTCATTATTTTTAAAAATTCATTACAAAGATTCTATTTTTGAATCCAAAAAGTTTATCATTAATATAAATTTGAACATTGAGTAAAACTTCTCCTATTTTTTTAAAGAATAGGGTTGTTTCTACATTACCCTTAACAAAGGCTCTGTCTTGGAGGAATGTAGTCAGCCTCTCCTACCAAGCTCTAAGTTCTTTCTTCAATCTATATAGTACCTTCTTTAATGTGAATACATGATTGAGAAGTTAAGAGTTTTGAAAGTCTAGGGTTACCAAACATACATGTCTTCCTTTATCACCCAAATTAGGAAGGTACTCTTAACATTCAACTAATATTACTTGAATATTCTAAAATAAGCAAAGACTAATAGTACTATAATGGCCTCTAACCTAGCTACAAGGGAATTTTTTTTTTCAAAGTTAATAACTTCAATCTGATTGTACCCTTTAGCTACTAGTTTAGCCTTATTTCTATTCACCGTGCTAGAATCATTCATTTTTTTCTTGAAAACCCACTTAGTTCTTATAGCACTTTGGTCCTCAGGTCTAATTAACCATCTCACAAATATTATTCTTAATAAATTGATTTAATTCTTCTTACATAGTTAGGATCCAAAATGCACCACATAAGGCCTAATCTATGTTTAAGGGTTCTACCATAGACATGAAAGTAAAGTGGAAAAACTCCTTTATAAGTTCACTCCTAATTCTTACTCTTATAGATGGATCTTGTAGGATGAGCACCTTAGGATGACTATATGAATATCTCAAATCTCTAGGCAATGCGTCCTAAGGACCTACTCTATTTTCTTTGTTAATAAATTCTGCCCCTTGGGTGACTTCAGCCACTTATTCTTCTTCTTCTTCTAATCTAGGCTCAACAAATCTATCAAAATCATTAAATACTACATGGGTGGTCTCCTCTACCACTAATGTCTTATTTTTAAAAACTATATAGGTTTTACCTACCAATGAATATCTTAGAAAAACACCTTCTTTAGAATGAATAGCTTACATCCAAAAACTTGAAGGTGAGATAGATCTGTTATCCTTCTTTTGAGAAATTCATATTGTGTCTTATTGAGTTTGGATATGACATTAACCATATTTAGAACATAACAATCAATATTCACTACTTTAAAGGCCCAATATAATATAATTACATATATATGTTGATATATATATATTATTAGAAATGCAATTAAGCTTAGCAAATTTTATTAAAAAACAACTACAAACTATCAAATCCCTCCTTCAACAATTTAGAGAAAGGAGGAATTCTATTAGAGCTAATGTCATCCCAAAAAAAATCTGAAACAAAAGTTAAGTTAGCACATAAATCTGCTAACTTATTACAACTTCTACTAGAATGAAGAAATAAAATTTGCTTGAAATGATAAAGAAAGTCTATATCCTTTGGATCCACATTGACATTCTTGAAGTCAACCCATTCAATCAAAACATTCAAAACATACCCACAACAAATATTACATACATATATATGTATATATATATCAATCATCAAATAATATTCTGACTCTCCCTTTTGACAGCAACAAAAAGGCAAGAACAACTTGTAATGAATGGTTTATATAGATATACCAAAGAGTTGAAGGAGAAAATGATTTTAAACCAATTGCAAATTTAATATTAATTTCATAATACTAAAAGGAAAATTTTTAAAATTTTAAATTAAAGAACAACTAAGCTAAGCAAAGCCAACTAGGTTCATTATTTATTTAGACAAATTAAATAAAAATGATTATTACAAAAATGACTAAATGAATTTTAGTTAGCTTCGAGTTCAATAATTTATATGATTGTTAATTAGATAAATTTGGATTAGAGATTGAATGATAGTAGAAAGAAAATAAAAATTTTCTATTGTTGACATTGTGCATCTTTTTTCAACTATTTGTGGCACACTTTGTGCATCTTTTCTATTTGGACTAATTTTATGCCTCTTTTCACTTTACGAACCAATACACATCTTTTCCCTTTGTGCATGCTTTGTGCATTTCCTCTTTTTTTTTATTCTTTGGGTCTTTCTAATATCAGTAATCTAAAAAATAAACTTCACTAATAACAAAAATAAATATATTGAAAAAGAAATAAAAAATAATAAGATATCAATCTTGCAACAATTATAGCTTTGATATATTTATCTAAAAGAACATGAAATTGATGTCCTAATCTAAATCCAATTAAAATTTTAATTTAATTTTTTTGAAAGATTAAATTTTGTATGAAAATTATTTTGTATAGCAAATAAATTAATAACCCATTTCAATGATCAACTTCAAAAGATTTTACTAGTTAAAGACAAACATTTCAAGAGATACAATTCAATATAAGTAAAAAA
>NW_021421963.1:0-759 GCF_001605985.2 Dendrobium catenatum
CACAATTATAAGAACAAGTATCCCTACGACATCTTAGTGTATCCCCTATAAGGATAGCCTTATACCCTTTGAAGCGAACGTCGTGTGGTAGAGAACAAATCGTCGTGGCCACATAGACTGCCGAAAATTAAAAAGTATCCTTTCAAGGAGTACGAATATAAAGGAATATTTATAGGAGGTAGGAAAACAACTAACAATAGTGGAAGAAGTGTCATAAGATTTTTTATGGAAATCCTAGACTCTAATTCCACATATCTGATGGGAAATAGGTTGCTTGCTAGTAGTCTGACGTCAGAAGCCTCCTTCCTCATCTGAGCTACTATCAACAACTAATCCACACTTAGGTATCAAGTACCTACGAAAGGTAAGAAGGTGCCGGGGTCTGCTCAACGATCTCAGAGTGAGAGTCAAGCGAACACAGAAACCCGATAGAAAGAGGAGAATTTGATAAGGTATGAAATGGCCTAAAAGGCCGAAGGGAAAGGGACCAATGCTAGGAGAAACCCTAGCCAAGGGAACCTAACTAAGAAAGGACCCTATGTAAGAGTAGGATGAACCTAATCTAAGGAGCCCTAAACCCAGAGTTCACACAAAAGAAGATAATTTAACATCCGAAGATGGAGAGAGAAACCTGTCCCACCGTGGTCGCCAGAAATCTGTGGGTCTCCGAATGGATTCTGCTCGTGTGGTTCGAATGCAAAGGGTACGATCACACTATCCCTTAGGACAAAATGGTCGTAGACCTTTACGATCGACACA
>NW_021421964.1:0-361 GCF_001605985.2 Dendrobium catenatum
CATCTATCTCCAATAGTAGTGGCTGTGTTATAAAGACCAAAATCACAGCAGAATGCATAAAGACTATAAATTCCTATGAGCTTCTACAAGTTAAGGCAGGAGATTAGTTAGTGCACTATGACCCGCCTACAAAAATCAACAAATAGTGCATGACAGTCTACCTGTGCAAAGCAGCGAACAACTCAATCCCTGAGCTGCTACGTCAAACCACCGGATCTGCAATATTCGTATAAGCAGACAAAAGGCGTCCACAACTATTTCAAAGTACCTTTGCACGTGCACTATAAATTTTATACATATAGGTACACTAAAAGGGGTAAAAACAATTATAAAACCCACATGGGCCCCGGCGAGCGTGTTA
>NW_021421965.1:0-342 GCF_001605985.2 Dendrobium catenatum
CAAATTTTCTTAAGATTTGTTAAGCCACATATCGAGTAATAAAAATATATAACTGCAACATGTTGACTAAGACACAGAGAAGTTTATTTTTTTTTTAAGACTTAAAAATTTGGACCCAATCCAAATAATACATTAAGTTACTAAAAGAAGTAACTATACATATTATTAAAGATTGGACAAAGTGATTTTGGACCCAGTGCTAAGTCAAACATCAAGTTACAAGAAAAATGTAACTGCAACATTCGAATTAGCACAAGAAATTTCTTTACAAAAAGGTCGTATAAAGGATCTTCCCATTAGTTTTCTAACGGGGTCCAAAATAAGACCTCTAAAATTTTTTTA
>NW_021421966.1:0-271 GCF_001605985.2 Dendrobium catenatum
GTGGATCCGACAGTTTATAGGTATCTTAATTTTTTTGTTCTTTTGGTCATAAGATGAAGGTCAACAATTTTCTTTAAAAGAAAATTGAACAACAACTTTCTTATAATTACCACACTCTAATATATATAGTTGTAAAAAGCTGCTTTCCACCATAGAGATTTTTGAAAAGAAATAAGAAATCAGTTGTTAAAAATGTGTGCAATAATATGAAAAGCAAAATAGCAAAAAAAGTTATCTGAAATGGATCATAAGACATAAGGTCTATTTTGTT
>NW_021421967.1:0-952 GCF_001605985.2 Dendrobium catenatum
CCTCCATAATCACTTTGTATAGAAATTATTTCACACCCTAGTTTTCTTTGAATCCAAGTTGAAAAATTTCTGAATTCCTCAAACAATTCACTCTTATGAAAAAGAAATCTAACCCAAGTGAATCTTGAGAAATCATCCACTATAACAAATCCGTATACCTTCCCTCCTAGACTTACAATTCCTATTGGTCCAAAATGATCCATGTGAAGAATTTCCAATGGTTTACTGGTCCTAAGATCCTTATTAGACTTAAAAGAGGACTTTACTTATTTTCTTAATTGACATGCATCCCAAAGGTGGTCCTTAGTAAAGTCTAGTTTTGGTATACCTCTCACTAAGTTCTTTTGGATAATTCTCCTAAGATTTTTCATACTAGAATGACAAAGTCTCCTATGCCAACGCCAATATTCATCAGAAATAATTTTCAAACAAAAAGCAGTAGGAGATTGAATACAATTTAAATCTAGCATGTAAACATTGTTTACCCTTTTTCCATTTAAAATATTTTTCCCATTTAGGCTTAATAGGCAGCTAGTAGGTAAAAATTTTATATTATATCCCTTGTCACATAGCTGACTTATACTTAACAAATTATGCTTTAAGCCTTCAACCAATAACGCATTGTCTATGAAAAAGTTTTTCAAATTTCCAATCATACCAGATCCAACCACTTTCTTTGGGGTATTATCTCCAAGTGTAACATTGCCTTCACTCCTGGCTTCCAGCATTATGAATTGAGCAATATCTCCAGTCATATGCTTTGAACATCATCTGTCCAAGTACCATATGCTCCCACGAGGTCTTCTGTGAGAGCAATCCTCTTCTTGATCTGATTGATCAACATTATCTGCCATCAAGCATAGGTTGGTGACTTCTTCTTCTTTTTCAGTCTCAGATGAGTCTGAAGCCGAGTCCGCCCAGAAAGCTCTTTGAAACTTCTTCTTACCCTTCT
>NW_021421968.1:0-461 GCF_001605985.2 Dendrobium catenatum
AGGAGTACCAATCCCGGAGTACACACAAGAAAGAATAATATATAATTCAAAGATGGAGAGAAAAACTGGTCCCACCATGGTCGCCAGAAACCTGTGGACCTCCGAAAAGAGCTCCACGCAAACGGGTCGATTGAAATGGCAGATTGGATCGTGCATACGACTAACCATTGAGAATAGAGGCTATCGCCAACACACCCCGATGGGTAGTAATATACACGACCTAGTCACGAGTTTCCCCCATCCGATACAAAAGCTCGAATGGGGTTTAGTAGATGTGGGGCCAAGTTTTTCACGGGCGTAAGCCCCCGTGGTTAATTACATCCCAGGCCAGAGCCCGAGAAAACTCTCGATTAAGGATTATACATTATCTTCTCATAAGATGGAATTGACACAAGGGGTAGACTAAGAAGTCATACTCAAAAGGAAAGAAGGGTCTCAAAGGGCTGAATCAGACATGCGTG
>NW_021421969.1:0-490 GCF_001605985.2 Dendrobium catenatum
TTTATGTATCATTCTTTTAAGATGTATTATAATTCTTTTTATAATACCTTTGCTAGAGTGGATTGGTTCTCTTATATTTGGCATAAGAGGTATGCTTTGAGATTTTCTTGCTATGCTTGGATGGGCATTTTAAATAGATTGAAAACGCCTGATTTATTGGCTAAAAGGAATGTTCTTGTTCCTTTATCTTGCATCCTTTGTTCGAAAGCTGATGAAAGTCAAAATCATTTATTTTTTTGAAAGTAATTTTTTTTTTTAGAATTATATCTAACATTGTGTTGGGTTTATGTTTTTTTATGCTTAGACCTAATATAATTCAAATCCTAGATTTTATTTGGCATTAAGTATAATAAAACTAATTTTTTATTTAAAAATTTATATTTATTTTTAATTTTATATTTATCTTTTATTGCATGCTATTTATTAAGAGATCGAACGAGACTATTTGTGTCAAATTTTGGCATTATTTTCAAAGGCACCGAAAAGATTA
>NW_021421970.1:0-322 GCF_001605985.2 Dendrobium catenatum
GTAAGCTCAGTCCAAGGTATATTGGACCTTTTGAAATTATTGAAAGGATTGGAAGATCTTCTTATAGGTTGTTGTTATCGGATCAGATGTCCGATGTGCATAATGTGTTCCACGTATCTACTTTAAGAAAGTGGATGTCTAACTCTGGCAAGAAAGTGTCCGCTGATGAGGTTGAGATTCAGGAGAATCTGAGCTATAAGGAAGAACCCGAGTTGATTCTAGCTTACGATGTTTGTAAGTTGAGAAGTAAAGAGATTCCGATGGTTAAGGTGCAGTGGAGGCATCGAACTGCACGAGAAGCGACTTGGGAGAAAGAATCGGA
>NW_021421971.1:0-204 GCF_001605985.2 Dendrobium catenatum
ACGAGCGCCGAGTACGAGAGCTTGGGTCGTCGAGGGGACATAGGTCCCGCAGGGGTTTTTTAGATGCTCTAAAAAAAAACCCTAGCGTCGTTGGTTTATATATATATATATACCTCTCAAAGGTAGAATCTAAAAAACCCCTGCGGGACCTATGTCCCCTCGATGACCCAAGCTCTAGTACTCGACGCTCTTACCTCCTAGCAT
>NW_021421972.1:0-270 GCF_001605985.2 Dendrobium catenatum
ATTAGTGAATTCGTAGTCGCTCGAATCCCTTGAATTTGCCCTCTCTTCCTCCCCTTGCAATTGCCGCCGCCTAGCCCTGAGCCGCCCAAGCCGCCGGCCAATTGGTGGCCACATCCCGCCGGCCGGCCACCCCACACCATGGCCCGTCCCCATCTCCACCCCTATGCCGCCGGCCACCTTTCCCTCTCCCATGGAATTTGAAATTCAAAATTCTAAGCCCATAAATACTTTCTTAAAATAATCCTCCCAATTAGGAAGGTTTATTAATTT
>NW_021421973.1:0-208 GCF_001605985.2 Dendrobium catenatum
ATCACCTGGTTCAATACTCAGTTCACCACACTTGCCATCTACTTTCAGCAGCCACCTCCACCTCTTCCATCTGATGATCTGAATCCCTCATTGTTTTAGTCTATACTTTGTGTTGTTTTGTTTCCTTTCTTTTTGTAGGTTACTTGTTGGTCTTTTGTGATGTTTTTCTTCTATTTCTGGACCCTCTTTTTGTGATGACAAAAGGGGG
>NW_021421974.1:0-720 GCF_001605985.2 Dendrobium catenatum
GCAATGACGCCAAATTAAAAATTAAAAAAAAATACACAAAGTGTATTAAAATCTAAAGATGCTCAAAGAGCCATTCAAGTGATAAAAGACATAAAATGAGCCCACAAAAAAATGCTTATTTTTTTTCTTATACTACTAAAAACTTAAGAAAATCCTTGATATGTTCGAAACTTGAGCTTGAAAAATTTGGTTCCTGATTCAGAAATTCGTGCATTGATCTTCTATTAGATATGTTTTATGGAAGGAGTTTTGAAAAATTAATATTTCTTTTTCCCGTTTATTCCTTGATTTGGATATTGGATTAAAAAGTTTTTGAGCCTGTAAAAGAACGAGTTTGGATTATCAAATTATGAATTTCTATCCTTTTTTGGGCTGTGCGTTGTCAATCCAATTCTACTAAGTTTTTGATCAACCAAGAGGTAACTTTCTCATTTTAAGAATATTTGTTTTTCACTAGATCAAGGATCGTTTTCTTTTTTCTTCTTTTCATTTTATTTTTTGTTTGTGCCTCCTCTCTTTTTGATAATGTCAAAGGGGGAGAACATACTGTTGAATTTGTATCATTTTTTCTTTCTTTTCAAAAATTTTAAAACATAAAAAAAAAATTTTCATCTCCCCTATTTTAAAAGTGTTATTCTAGTGAGGGGGAGATTAGGAGAAATTGTTTTTTTTTTTTGAAAATTCAAATTATAATGTTTTCCATCATAAAAAAGGGGGAGA
>NW_021421975.1:0-1182 GCF_001605985.2 Dendrobium catenatum
TGCTGAATCTGTTGAACCAATGCAGGGAATTCAAAAATTAAATTCAGTAATTCGTTTGACAGATCCCGTGGATGTGGTAGGCAATATGTTGTATCTCAATAGAAATTTCAATTCAAATTCTGAATTTAAAATTCCAGAAATTAAGGATGATACTAAGGAATGTGTTAATGCTGCCGATTCAACTCCTGGTACTGAAATTCAGGGAGCTAGCAAACCTTTGTTTGAATTCAATATTGCAGATTTTCAGGAGGCAAGTGCAACTCCTTTAACAGAATTGGCTGCTGAGTCTATTATTAATGCTGATCCAATTATTAAATCAGCTAATGATCCTGAATTCAAAAACGGTCTTTGCTTATCAAGAGATACCTCTTCTCCTTCGGATATCTCTTTAAATTTTAAAAAAGTTGCTCTTAAAGAAGACAATAGTCTTTTTAAGAAGAGTAATTCCCCATGTTTTAACCACTCTTTGTTCAAAGAACTTCAAGCATTAGGGCCGATGAAAGATCTTCCTAGAAAAAGGATCAAAGTGAAGAACGCCATGAGAGGTTCTTCTTCTCTTTTATCTCAATAAAATGCATGATGGTATTCCCATTGACATCAACATAGAGGGAAGATACTTGAAGATGGAGCTTATTATCAAAGATATAGGATTAGTGATATCATTTAATGCCGACTTTGGAGATTGGTTAAAGCTTATGGAATATCTTTCAATGATATTCTTAAGTGATTTTTGAGTTTTTTTTGTTAAACTGTTCTTTCTTTTTTTGCTTCGTTTTTTATCTTATTTGTTATTTTAAACTTTTTTTAAGTGATTATGGAATCTTTACTAAGTCGTATTCTCTAACTAGATGGGAACTCTGAGATACTAATCAACCTTCGGGTTGTTTATTACTTTGGTATCCCCTGCATCTCAATAGTTTCAAAATACGAAATAGTTGGTTTCATATCATTTATGATAAGTTTAAACTAACAATTTTTTTTCCAATAAGGTCCCTTTTTCTTGTTGAAAGAGGAACCATTAGTTTCCTTTTCCTAGTTTGTAATAGGTTGTCTTTTCTTTTATAATTAATGCATTTCTGCATTTCTTAAAAATAACATATATTTATATAATTTAGTTTTTAATATTTTAATCTAAATTTAATTATTTTTTTAAATAATCAAAAGTATATATATTTAGTTTTA
>NW_021421976.1:0-288 GCF_001605985.2 Dendrobium catenatum
CGTGCCTAATCAAGCTAATTTTGTGATGACGTATCAAAAAGTTATACTATTTGACTTAGGCTTCGTTTGGGACTGTTTTTTTACTGCTTCGTGAAGCAGCTTTTTAGCATAAAAATTAAAATTTTTGTACTAAAAAGATGCTTCAAGAAGCAGAAAAAAAACCGTCCCAAACGAAGCCTTAGGCAACGACTGGCTGTTGAGCTGTCGGGCAAGTTAGCGGCAAGCTGATTTGGAGGGTGAGCTGGTGGGCAGACTGTAGGGGTGTAAACGAGTCGAGTCGAGTTTTGG
>NW_021421977.1:0-215 GCF_001605985.2 Dendrobium catenatum
ATCTTGTTGGATCCAATCTTTTACACCCATTCGAACCTTAAGCTTCAGGCTGTCGAAAGATTTCAAGCTTTTCCCCTCAATTTGTAGGAGCGTGTAGTCACAAAAGTCTCTTTCTTGGCCTTTGAAGTAGTGGTTGCTGCTAAGATGAAGCGATGTCCTGCTGATAACGACGGATCTAACGGCCCGATAACATCAGTACCCCAACATTCAAATGG
>NW_021421978.1:0-289 GCF_001605985.2 Dendrobium catenatum
CACTCGATTCGATTATAAGGTCGTTATGTTTGGAAACCGTTTGACAATCCAAATTATGGTTTGAACCTTTCAACAACGCTTCTAACCCTTGATTTGGACCTGTTTGTGCTCGGATTGGGTTGAATTTGGTGTCGTTAGATTCGTATTTTCGAGATGCTCAGTTCGACTGTAAGTTTGCTGAAATCGGAGTTTGGATGGTCCCAATTTTAATTTTGAAAGTTTTCAACTTGATTTTGCATCGAGATTCGTGCCCGATCAAGATAATTTTTTGATGATATATATATATATC
>NW_021421979.1:0-433 GCF_001605985.2 Dendrobium catenatum
AAGGTGAGTACAATGCTTTCCCAATCTAATATTTTTTGTTTGGCTTTTTTTTTTTTCTAGTTCTTAATATATTTTTATTAAAAACTGATGAAATAATTAAAACCTTTCAACATATGAGTTATACCGTTTATAGAATAACTTGATTATGCTGTAGGACCAAATGGTTTTGGCTATATGTTAAATTTGACAGTGACTTGTTTTGTCGTACTTGACCATAAATGGAACACTACTTTTTCATCTGTAAAGATTTTTTTTTATATATTTGTCAGTCAGTATGCCACTAAGAAATTCTTTGAAATTGCAAAAAAATGGATGTAAAATGGATTTGAACTCCTCCCGTATTGATGTTTACCTTAATTATTTCATATTATTATTATTATTATTATTCTATTTAGGTAATGGTAGGTGTACGCTTAACAGTTTCAGAAATGAA
>NW_021421980.1:0-233 GCF_001605985.2 Dendrobium catenatum
GACTAAAAACTTTTGTAATAAAAAATAGAAAATAGTTGGAGGGGAATAAATTACCTAAAGGATAATATAACAAAACAATTTTTTAGGGCAATTGCCTAACATAAAGGAGGTTCCACCCCTGCGCTCATTCATTTATATTCATGAATATTTTTATTTATTGTTTAGCTGGTTGCTCAATTAACTACCCATTTAATTATAATTTAATTATTTATTTGATAATTTATTATATATTA
>NW_021421981.1:0-294 GCF_001605985.2 Dendrobium catenatum
TGCTCGAGAATATTTGAGCAAAAATCGAGGTCAACAATCTTCCCATTATAGAGCCTTGATTTATTTTGCCACTTCCCATTCCACTATGATAATTGTTAGATGCTTGTCGTTTTGGTTTCACAATGATTTTCTTCCCTTGTTCTTTGCTTTTGTTTTTTATTTTTATTTTTATTTTTGGATTTTTGAACGAAGCAAATGTAAATTCGCACTCATATCATAAAAACAAGTTTCAAATTCAAGATTTATTGGTTGATAGCCTAAGCTCTCAACCAACCAATAGATCAAGATGGATTG
>NW_021421982.1:0-374 GCF_001605985.2 Dendrobium catenatum
TCCCCTGCTCGAATTAGCGCCCCTCCTCACGCGCAGGAGTTACGGGATTTTCTTTCTTCCCCCACGGCTCTCTGTCGGCTGAGGCTTCTGCTACTTGCGAGCGGGAAATTCCCCCTGCTCGAATTAGCGCCCCTCCTCGCTCGCAGGAGTTACGGTATTTGAATGCCATTTGAGCGGAAGTTTGCTGGCGATGGACGATCGAGTTGAAGCCCATTAGCAGTCAACGATCGAGTGTGGAGCCAAAGGAGAGAGTTCGAGGGTGCGTTGCAAGTAGCAGTCGAGCGAGAAGCCGACGACGAGTAGTAGTTCGCTGACGAGCAGAAGTCCGACGACAAGGAGAAGTCCGACGTCGGGTAGAAGACCGACGAAAATTC
>NW_021421983.1:0-203 GCF_001605985.2 Dendrobium catenatum
CAGACGGCGCTAAATTATTGCATCCTAGAAATATTCGTGATGGTAGTGAACATATGTAGTTTAACGTCTTAGCATTGTACGAAGATCCAGCACACAAGCAGATAAGTGAGCGAGGGTGTAACATTTATAAGACGCCAAGAGTTTTACGTGGAAAACCCCTTAAATGGGGAAAAAACCACGGGGTCTAGCCCAGTTTGAATGAA
>NW_021421984.1:0-518 GCF_001605985.2 Dendrobium catenatum
GACTCTAAATAATATAGTATTTTCTAAAAATGTCAAATCCCCAAAATCTGGTCAAATTCAAAAAGTCAACATTTTGGTTAACCTTAGGTTAAAATCAGGTCAAAACTTCTAAAAATCATAACTTTTTATAGAAAACTCCAAATTGAGTGTGCCACGAGTCTAATAACTTATAATAAGCCCTAGTATTTATTAAAAATCTGAAACTTACATAATCCCTTCTAATTCAAAAAATTAACTTTTGACCCCTTAGTTAACACACTTAGATAATTTTCATAATTTTCCTAAAATTCATTAATTCTTCTAAATTCCAGAATTTTCAAACTTGAATAATAAAATTCTCAACCAACCTCTTAAAATTAGTAATTAATTCTCTTTTTAATATTAATCCACTTCTTTAATTCCAACCAACTTAAATTAACTTAATTAATCCCAATTATTACTAGGTAACCCCGGCCTACGAGGCTATTAGCTTAGACCCAAGGAAGGTGAAATAAACTTCACGGTCTTGGTGTGAAATA
>NW_021421985.1:0-313 GCF_001605985.2 Dendrobium catenatum
ATTTTTAATAATTATTAATTAATTAATTTAATAAAATATTGATTTTTAATTAAAATTAGATTGAGAGAAGAATTGTTGTCAAAATGAGTTGGTTTTAACTTTCATTGGTTAAGGACTTAATTATGGTCAGTTAGAGATATTATGCATAATTTTTGGATCTAAAATGGATTTATTACATTGTTTTGAAGGTTTTAAGGCTTAATTAGAGTTGAATCTTAGGAAAATTAATTAGGAGACTTAATGAATTCAAAAATGAGTGAAAATTTCTCTAAGGGCTGAGGGTATCACTAAGTTTAAATGGTTCAAATTTCAA
>NW_021421986.1:0-286 GCF_001605985.2 Dendrobium catenatum
TGCCCAATTTCTGAAAGTCCATAGAGATGGTCTAGGAAAAGTTGGGCTTCGTCGATAGGCTTACAATCCATAATCAAAAAGGTTAGAACAGAAAGGAGAGGGGTAATATTGATCCTATCATCAGCTTTAGGAATGATTGAAGATCGAAGGATATGCTGGATGATTCGGGCATTTTTGGCCATACAAGAGACTCTAGCAACATGATATGTTAGGGCACTTTGTCTAATCACCCTATTGACATCATACCAGTTGAAAGTGTCTTCACTCATTAGGGTGTGGGCTCTAT
>NW_021421987.1:0-247 GCF_001605985.2 Dendrobium catenatum
TGTACAAATTTTTACACAATGTGAATATGAATTATATAAAGTGTGTATAAACTTATACATAATCATTATAAACTTATACATAATGTATATAAATTTGAACATAGTGTGTAAAATATTTGAACATAATGTGTATAAATTTATATTTAATATGAATGAACTTATATATAGTGTGAATAATGCTTGTATATAATATGTACAAATTTATACGTAATATTTATAAACTTGTACACTGTGAATGAACTTGTAC
>NW_021421988.1:0-215 GCF_001605985.2 Dendrobium catenatum
GTGGGGAGATATCAGGAGCCATTTTTCTTCCATTGACCACTGCAACCTGATCTCATGACTAGTACTATAATTGTTCATCTTTTTTATTAAATAACTTTAAGTCTTGCCCCTCATCCCACCATAAATGAGACAAATTATTCTATACGGAGTCTAAGGCTTCATTTGGGATGACTTTTTTATTGTTTTCTAAAACAAAATTTTAATACAAATTTTTT
>NW_021421989.1:0-299 GCF_001605985.2 Dendrobium catenatum
GGGGGGAGTGGAAGAGGGAGGAGATATACCCCTCTCCGTTCAGCCATTGATTCAGCAATTCCAAGAGGTTTTTCAGCCACCTCAGGGATTACCCCCGCAGAGGGAGCGAGAGCATGCTATAGTGTTGAGGGAAGGAGTATCACCCGTCAGTGTACGCCCTTACCGCTACCCCCAGTTCCAGAAGGATGAAATTGAACGGTTGATTAGAGAGATGCTGGAGGCAAAGATCATCAGACCCAGCATCAGCCCTTTCTCTAGTCCCGTTCTGTTGGTAAAAAGAAGGATGGCAGCTGGCGTTT
>NW_021421990.1:0-211 GCF_001605985.2 Dendrobium catenatum
ATGTATTCTTCATATGTCCAGGTTTCCTACATCGAAATCAAATAATGTCAGTGGAAATATGGACATCCTTACCACTTTTATCTTTCTTCCACTTTTGCTTATGCATTGGTGAGCTTTGTGATTTGCTTGACAATCCATTGCTATCGTCACCAACAAAGCTTCCTTTTTCCATATCTTCAGCTTTTAGAACGATTGTTTCACCTACATCCAA
>NW_021421991.1:0-311 GCF_001605985.2 Dendrobium catenatum
CAATTACATAAACCTTAAACTCACGAACTACAATGAAACAAACACAAAGACTCAAACTGAAAACACAAAAAGGAACCTTTCATCCTGAGGTCCCCTACGACGATACGTGTACGGTCGTCGTGCAGCCATCACTTCTCTCCTGAAAAATATTTCTAAACGAGGAATGAGCCAACGATCAACAGGTAGTTCATGTCTTTAAATAAAAATTTTGCATAAAACCAAAATAAAGCAGTTTCGTATTAAAACATGAAAGGATTGTCAACCTTGTATGATCTCATATCAGAACATAAAAAGAAATACTTTTCTTAACC
>NW_021421992.1:0-284 GCF_001605985.2 Dendrobium catenatum
CAATGACAAATGCACAGACTCTAAAATAAAAAGCACTTAAAAAGCAAACAAAACAAAACAAAAAAAAAATCTCAAAAACAAAATAATAAAAATGTAAACAAAAAAATAGAAATATCAATGTTACAAAAACATTTTTATTTAAGCATTCAAATCAATTACATCAAGCCTTGTTCTTAATGTACTGATAGTATCAAAGGTTAAAGGTTTTGTAAAAATGTCTGCAAGTTGATTTCCAGTTGAAACATAAATAAGTTCAATTTCTCCCTTGGATACATTATCCCTTA
>NW_021421993.1:0-556 GCF_001605985.2 Dendrobium catenatum
CTTCATACTACCCTAAGCTCCTTGATAAATGGAATAGGCTGACCCAGGGGAGCAAGCCCGTCAGAGACTACGTCTCGGCCTTTGACGATTTCCTGATTCGTTGCAATGGCGAGGAGTCGGCGACCCCAACTCAAATCCTGTCCATGTTTAGAGCTGGCCTTAGGGAAGATCTGCGAACTGAACTTTTTGCTAGAGGAGTAGACTCGTTAGAGGCAGCCTGCAGCCTAGTTCTCGACCTTGAATAGTCTAAGACCCATTCCCAAACGACACTTTGACTCACGTTCAACCTCTTATAGGGCCTCATCTAACAACCCCAAAACCGACCCTCGGGTTCTAGTGCAAGCCGACCCACTGCTAGTTCGGCCCCACCTCGCACAGACCTCAAAGGTAAGGCCCCCGAACGAGACACTTCCAAGCCCAATTCAGGAACCAAGTGTTATAGGTGTCATGGGTATGGACACATTGCTTCGCAATGTTCTAGTCCCTACAAGGTCACCCTAATTGAAGAAGTGGACGAATAGGAGGACGAACCTGAAACTGATTTGATTCACCATGT
>NW_021421994.1:0-337 GCF_001605985.2 Dendrobium catenatum
TTCACCCTAATCCATGCTCCTTGTAGGTTAAAATCTTTTAAACAAAAATCTAATTTATAAAATAAATTATAGAAGGAATTTTAATGTTCTTAATCTTCTTGTACAAAATATATCTAATAGAATACTAATGCAAAAATAATGAATTGAGAATCATGATTTTAAAACTCAGGTGTTGAAGATATCAAATAACACATATATTTTTTTAAGATTTAAAGTTTTGAAAGAAATTAGAGCTAACTCATTATGGGCTCATTTTGTACTTCTTTATCAATTTTTGGCACACTTTAAGCATCTTTTAATTTTTGATACACTTTGTGCATCTTGCAATTATTTGGCA
>NW_021421995.1:0-264 GCF_001605985.2 Dendrobium catenatum
ATACATATTGCGGATGTTGGGCGTCTTCAAAGCCGCGGGGTTGTTTCATGTAGACCTCAACGTGTAAATCACCGTGGAGGAAGGCATTGGAGATGTCCAGCCGAGTGACCGCCCAATTGTGATGTAGAGCGATCGTGAGGAGCATTCGAATGGTGACAGGCCACCAGACTAAAGGTTTCAGTAAAGTTTATCCCAAATTCTTGCGAGCAGCCCAGAGCAACTAGGCGTGCCTTGTAGTTGGCTATATTACCGTTAGGGAGGGAC
>NW_021421996.1:0-203 GCF_001605985.2 Dendrobium catenatum
ATGGGACGAATCCAGCAAAGTTACCGATACATCACCATTAAGCTTAAGATTAAAAAAGAATTTACGAATAGATTCAAGAGAGGGGCGTTTCGTAGGAAAAAAACCCACAAGAGCAAACTGCAAAGGTTTAGCCAAAGCCATGATTTCATCATCCGAAATCCACAATGAAGGCATGCCGCGAAAAGACGATACCTTAAGCTTAG
>NW_021421997.1:0-236 GCF_001605985.2 Dendrobium catenatum
CTCGGGGGAAATTTTGGGGGAGGGGACGTCGTAGGCGATGAGCTTCCGATAGCGGTATTTTTTCCTATTGCTGGTGCTCGGTTTTTGTTGGTTTTATCGTTGGATTGGCAGGTTTTTGTGGCTATGGGCAATGATGTGGTTGGGGCTCGCGTCCCGGTCAACTTTGCTGGTGGCAACCGTTGGTGAGGAACTTTCGAGATTCACTGACTGGACGGTCTGTGCGGGTTGTCGGGATG
>NW_021421998.1:0-294 GCF_001605985.2 Dendrobium catenatum
TTGTAAAATCCTCATTCAGTTGCTTAGCATTCTCCTCAGATATTCTCAGATTTTCTGGACATGAAGGCCATCCCGTCAGCTTGCATCCTCTAGCTGTCCATTTATCCTGAAAAAAACTGTAAAAAACATTCTCAATTTGCTCCAAATCATTAACAGTAGTCCCATGTTTATCTTTGATTTGCCAAATCCTGTTTCCATTCCTTTTAGCCGAAGCATATTGGTGAAAGAATCTAGAATTTATATCTCCATCTTGGCAACATTTTACCTTAGCCCTTTGATTCCACCAAGTAGCTA
>NW_021421999.1:0-286 GCF_001605985.2 Dendrobium catenatum
AGCTCCCATAAATTTGGCCCAAAGAGACTCCTGACCACGAAAATTGTACCATAATTTGAAAGAGAAAGCCGTAGCCAAATCAGAGAAGGACTTGCATCCCAACCCCCCTTCCATCACAGAACCATAACAATTAGACCAAGAAGACCAATGGATTTTAGAATTATTACCCGTACCTTTCCAGAAAAATTTGTTAATAATGCGATCAATTCTCTTACACACGGTTTTAGTAGGCAATAAAGTTTGAAAGGTATAAACAGGGATCGAACAAAGAACACTCTTAATAAGA
>NW_021422000.1:0-285 GCF_001605985.2 Dendrobium catenatum
TCCTGAGCTACGAGCCCCTCTAAGGATCTTGAAGAAATGCAAATATTTATCTCCCGAATGAGCTAGAAATCGAGAGAGTGCTGCAATCCTTCCATTCAGCCTCTGAACTTCTTTGATATTTCTGGGGGGTAGCATGTCTCTTAGGGCCTTGATCTTTTCCGGGTTGGCCTCAATCCCTCGGTGGGTAACCATGAACCCCAGAAACTTTTCTGAGGTGACTCCAAATGCACATTTGGAGGGGTTGAGGTGCATGTTGTAAGATCGGAGGAGGTTAAAATATTCTTC
>NW_021422001.1:0-293 GCF_001605985.2 Dendrobium catenatum
TATAATTTCATTCAATGATTAGATTTGGGAACCCAAGAGTTTGGGTTCCTCCTTATGCTTGCATGAATGAGGTGTATGCATGCTATGCTGTGATAGATGCAGTTTAGGTCTCCAAACTAAGTGTGTCCTACGGTGAATTGTGCATGTGCGAGCTATGTGACCTAACATGCCACAAGAGAAACACCAAACACTAGGAAATAGGTTTACTAATCTATGTGGGTGATAGTGCCTCTTCCTAAAGTTGTGTGATGCATGCTTGTTGACCTCATTTTTGTATGAGGTCACTAAGACCC
>NW_021422002.1:0-258 GCF_001605985.2 Dendrobium catenatum
GTATATAAAACCAAAAAATAACATTTGTTTTTTCTATAAAAAAAACAAAGTTCATTTTGAATTTTCTATAAAAAACACAAAATAAATTCCATTTTTCTTAACAAACCAAAATCAATATTACGTTTTCTTAGAGACCCTAATTTTTCTTTTTTTCGATTTTGAAACTTTTAAAATTTCTCTATAATTACATTATTTTCCTTATTAAATCAATCATAATGATCCTTCTTAAAAATTTGCCAATGTTCATGGCATGGGAAT
>NW_021422003.1:0-273 GCF_001605985.2 Dendrobium catenatum
CTCCCCCTCTGTCTTCCACCAACAACTTCTGACCATTTCTGATACTCAAAAATGTGGGCCGATCCAAAAGATGATCCCTCGCCAGTGGACTGCCGACTTTCTCTAACTCGTACAAAATCATCCTGTGAGTAACAATTAGTTTTATTAAAATAAATTTTTATTTTAAAACTCCAATAAATTTTACTCACATGAGCCTTCCTAGACTTCTCATCAACCCACTAATGGTCAGATTGATATTGATGAGTTCTTGTATGCAACTCCAATGGTGTTGGC
>NW_021422004.1:0-358 GCF_001605985.2 Dendrobium catenatum
CTTTTCTAAATTGGTTAAAGGGAGAAATACTGTTGATATTTTCTCTCCTTCTGACCTTATTTAGAGGTATGATTTTCTTCTCTAAACAAAAGCCTAAACTCATTTTAACCAATGATTTTTTTAATTAAGATCCTTTTCTTATCTTGCTACATTAATTTATCTTATGCATAATAGCCAAAGTTCTTATATATCTTTCAAGTTTTTTGAAATATTGTCATTGCATTTATCACATGATTTTGATTTTCTGTTGTGGATTGTTCTTCCCTATGTTAGAGAGAGAGCTCCTATTCTCTAATAATTAGAGGATATACTCATAACTACGTTTTTTTTAAGGGTATATTAAAGAGTTGCTAGCTTG
>NW_021422005.1:0-312 GCF_001605985.2 Dendrobium catenatum
ATTCCTGCACACACTCCTTGCACATGCACTTGTGAAATTTCTTTTTCGCTCGGTTTTGAACGGGTTTCCTTTATGCTGGGAATGGACAAATGCAGGGAGTTAGTTAAAAATACATTAGGGATTTACTTTGTTTTACCCGATAACCAACCAAACACTAAGAAGTGGAAAAGCAAAGCATTTACTATGCTTTAAATTCATTTTAGAGCCAATCAACCATCCCGTTAAAAATAAATATTTTATTGCTATTTTTTTTAGGCTTCAATAAATGCAATTGTTCAAATTAAAAAATAAAAATATTTTTTCTATTCATAC
>NW_021422006.1:0-250 GCF_001605985.2 Dendrobium catenatum
TCATTCAATAAATAAAATTTTATATTATTGATCACAATCAATAAGATGATATTTTAAGATGATATTGAGGTTTGAAAATCATATAAAATGATAGAATAAAAAAATTAGAATATGATTGATACATACTCCAAAAATTATCTTGATCGGGCACAAATCTCGAGGCAAAAGCTAGTTGGAAACTTCAAAAATTAATTTTGGGAGCCCTAGAACTCTAATTTCAGCAAGCTTATAATCAAATTGAGCATCTCGG
>NW_021422007.1:0-222 GCF_001605985.2 Dendrobium catenatum
GGGGGTCGGGGGGGAGGGGTGCTCAAAGGGGATTAATTCTACTTTTAATTACTTATCATAGAAAATCAAAATTGGGAGGGAATTAGGGATTTTTATTTAGGAAATGATGGCTGATTTGAATTTAGATTTGAGAGGGAATTACGAAGGTTTATTTAGGGAAAGAGGGCTGATTTGAATTTAGATTTAGGAGGAAATTAGGAAGGTTTATTTAAAGAAAGAGAG
>NW_021422008.1:0-1257 GCF_001605985.2 Dendrobium catenatum
TTGGAAAATCTTTTAGATTATTCAATAAAAGAACTTTGAGAATAGAGGAGACCACACATATTGTATTTGATGAATCAAGAAATTTGAAAGAGCCAAATATTGTAGATGATGAAATTGAGGATAACTCTCAAAAGATTGGAAGAATAAATTTGGAAGAAAATTTGGAAGAAAATGTGGAAGAAAATTTGGAAATTGAAAACCCGTTGCCTAGAGATTTGAGATTTTCTAAAAACCACACAAAGGAGTTTATAATGGGTGAACCTAGTGTGGGTGTAAGAACTAGTCATGAATTAAAAAAAGAAGTCAATCATTCTGCCTTCATTTCAACCATAGAACCCACTAATATTGATCAAGCACTTTCGGATGAATTTTGGATTTTGGCTATGCAAGAAAAAATAAATCAATTTATGAGGAACGAAGTTTGGGAATTAACTGCAAGGCCAAAGAATCAAAGTGTTGTTGGAACAAAGTGGGTGTTCAAGAACAAAATGAATGACTCAGGAGTAGTCATTAGAAATAAGGCTAGATTGGTAGCTAGATTGAAGGTATTGATTTTGAGGAGACTTTTGCCCCTGTAGTTAGACTTGAAGCAATTAGGGTTTTGTTAGCCTTTGCCTACTTTAGAGGATTTAAATTGTATCAAATGGATGTGAAAAGTGCTTTTTTGAATGGGGTAATTCAAGAGGAAGTTTTTGTAGAACAATCTCTAGGTTTTGAAAATTCTAAATACCCAAATCATATTTTTAAATTAAAAAAGGCACTATATGGTTTGAAACAGGCACCTAGGGCTTGGTATGAGAGGTTGAGCACTTTTCTACTTAATAGATCATTTAAAAAAGGAAGTGTAGATACAACTCTTTTTTTGAAAAGATCTGAAAAGGATATACTCATTATGCAAATTTATGTGGATGACATTATTTTTGGATCGTCAAATAAAAATCTTTGTGATGACTTTTCTAAAAAAATGAGTAATGATTTTGAGATGAGTCTGATGGGAGATTTAAGTTATTTTTTAGGCTTTAGCATTAAGTAAATTGAGGAAGGTACATTTCTTAGTCAGTCTAAATATGTTAAGGATATCCTCAAAAAGTATGAAATAGACAATGCTAAACCTATTAGTACACTAATGAGTTCCTCAGTTCAGTTGGATAAGGGCCCTAAGGGAAAATCTGTTGATCAAAAAAAATTTAGAGGGATAATTGGATCTTTACTGTATTTGATTGCTAGCCAACCCGATATCATGTTTAGTGTTTGCTT
>NW_021422009.1:0-228 GCF_001605985.2 Dendrobium catenatum
TCATCCTTCTATTTTTTAGGGATATTTAAGCCAATCAAAATAAACTCATGCACATATTTAATACCTAAGACTCAAATTCATGATTGAAAATTCTTAATCAACCGTTCAAAATGAGTTGCATAAGATCACTCTTTTGAACATCTCTTTACTTATTTATTAATCGATATCTATTATTTCTTCAAAAATTTATATTCATAGTATAAAATTCTTAAATATTTAGGTATTTAA
>NW_021422010.1:0-1368 GCF_001605985.2 Dendrobium catenatum
TATCGTCCTAAAATGAAGCTGGACGATGTCTAATCGTTCCGGACGATCTTCTGATTGGCCTAGACAAATCACCATTAATTGCTTTCCAAAATTACCATAGAAATTTTGGAAATATTGTTCTGGATCGTCCGGGATGATATTTTATAGTCCAGGACGATCCACCGGGACGATGTCCAAAAATAAGATATTTCTCAAAAAATCAGGCGGCAGATTTTTTCTGTATTGAGCCTATCGTCCTGGCCGATACAAAATCGTCCAGAACGATGTGTTTTGAATAAAGATGGCTGCTTTAATAAGGATGCCCTAATTAGGGTTTTTGTTTTTGAACAGATCATCCCGGCCGATATAAATATCGTCCAGGATGATATTACCAAAAACAGTAAACTCTAGGGAACAGTTAGAAACTCTTATACGTTACACAGCATCAGGAGCCACAACAAATACAATAGACTCAAGAAAGGAAAAAGTGTGCAAACTGACTCAGACATAGTCTACCAAAACTTGAGCTGGTTCCAAATTGCAGTCCGATCGTGTGAACCTGAAATAACAGTACATAATGCAGTCGTAGAGAAATAAAAATGTTTACTATTATCAAAATTATAAACCATTGATCTGCAATAATCTCCCCCTTTTTGATGATGACAAACAATTCAATTTGAATTTAAAAAAAAAAACAATTTCTCCTAATCTCCCCCTCACTAAAACAAGCCTTTTTTTAAAAAAATAGGGGGGATAAAAAAATATTTTTATTATTTTTAATTTTTTTAAAAAGAAACATAAAAGGATACAAATTCAACATTACGTTCTCCCCCTTTGACATTATCAAAAAGAGAGGAGGCACAAACAAAAAACAAAACGAATAAGAGATAAAAACGTTCCCTGATCTAGTGAAAAAAAAAACAAATATTCTTAAAATGAGAAAGTTACCTCTTGATTTTAATCAAAAACTTAGTGGAATTGGATTTGACAACACATAGCCCAGAAAAGGTTAGAAATTCATAATTTGATAATCCAAACTCAAGTTGTTTTAAAGGCTAAAAAACCTTTTAATCCATTATCCAAATCAAGGAATAAACGGGAAAAATAAATATTAAAATTTCAAAACTCCTTTCATAAAATATATCTAATAGAAGATCAATGAACGAATTGATGAATCAGGAACCAAGATTTTCAAGCACAAGTTTTGAGCATATCAAGGTTTTTTTTAGGCTTTTAGTAGTATAAGAAAAAATAAACATATTTTTTTTGTGGGCTCATTTTTTGCCCTTTATCACTTGAATGGATCTATGAGCTGTTGACCTCATTTTTCAAGGTCAATTCCTCCCGAAATCAAATCTTTAGCATCTAGGTATTCGTAACCTAGTGTAG
>NW_021422011.1:0-326 GCF_001605985.2 Dendrobium catenatum
ACAGGTAATGAAAAATTTTACATTTTTTTTTTTAATTTGTTAAAGTTAAAGAGTATTATCATATTTCTCAAAGAAATTTTAAAATTCAATAAGTTGCTTCAAATTTTATTTTTTTTGAATATTTTGTTTTGATTGAATGGTAAGGAATGAAAAGAATATTGTGTTATATTTTATCTCAATATATGCACGAAAATAATTATATCATTTAAATATGGATGCTGTAAGGAGAAGTTTTTTTTTTACTGTATAAATGTAGAAAAAATGTTTTAAAGTTTCTTTGAAAATTGATTTTTTTTTAAAGATTTTAACATTATGTTAAAATAAAT
>NW_021422012.1:0-293 GCF_001605985.2 Dendrobium catenatum
AACAAAGAACTAGAACTTGATTGAACTCAAGGGACTGCAGTGGACTTGAACTCATTTTGAACTCGGACTTAAACTCTATAAAGACCGCAGGGGACTTTGATGTGGACTTATAAGTCGAACTATAATAAGAGTTGACTTTGAATCTCATGTGACTCAAAAGAACCATTTGAACTCAAGCAAATACTTGAGTTGTAAAATATGAACTTGAACTTGACTTAAACTTGCAAGATGGACTTAAACTAGCATTTCAACTTGAAGCATTTCAACTTGAAGTGAACTCATGTTTGGATTAA
>NW_021422013.1:0-349 GCF_001605985.2 Dendrobium catenatum
CTTAACATTGAATTGATGATGAACTGTACAAATATATTAGGGATGCAATATCTGCAGCATCTACAACTCCAAAACTCTCAACTAGCTTAGAAGGTTTCAGCAACTTCAAGTTGTTGCAGTTTGTCAGCATAAGTTTCTCACCAATTGCATGAATAAGCATGGCAGTAAAGAAATCTGTAGTATAAATAAGCCGGTTGACTTTCAATTCTTTTAACTGTTTAACATTCTTACTAGTTAGGAAATAACCCAGGGATTCTACTCCTACCAAAGGTGTCTGAGAGCTTCGTTATTACAAATCTTGAAAATTACTGTGAAGATCTTGGATTCGGCACTCACATTTCAACCAAAA
>NW_021422014.1:0-517 GCF_001605985.2 Dendrobium catenatum
TACACTTCTGTTTCTTCTTACATTCTTCTGCATGTAAACAATCTAAACAAACTTACAAATATTAGGGGGATTATAAAGAAACAAAAAATATTAAAAAAGTCTGCTTACCTGTAAAGATCACTTCTTTGCTCTAAAAGAGGGTTTTACATAAAAAATTAGCAATTTAACTAATTGCCAAATCCCCAAACTGAAACTCTTGATAATCGTAAAAGCCTAAACTTGCGGGACTGCTAACAACGAGGATTAAATAGCCCACGCCTGCGTGAAAAAAAGAGCTTTTTTCGGAGATCCTTGAAATAATCAGAAAGCTGGATTTACTTCCAAATAAACAAATTTCGATCTTTCAGTCTAAATAAGCAACATGAATCCCTAATGCCATCGTAGCAGCAGTCGTTAACTGGAGCATTTCAACAAACAGCGTTCGGTCGACAGTATCGGAAAGTGGAGAAGGACATAAAACTGTTCTTAGTTTATAATTAAATATGTATTAAAATTCGTATCTGATCAAAATAATTTT
>NW_021422015.1:0-228 GCF_001605985.2 Dendrobium catenatum
ACACTACACACGCACATTTGAGAGATTTAGAAATTATATTTTTACTCACATCGTCCCGGACGATATTTATATCGTCTTGGACGATCGAGTTCAAAACAGAAGTTCTAATCAAGATTTCTTAGTTAAGGTTTCTGTAATTAACTTATCGGCCTGGACGATACTTGTATCGTCCAGGACGATATGCTCAATACAGAAAGAAATAGCCTCCATAATATATTTAGGTATTCT
>NW_021422016.1:0-303 GCF_001605985.2 Dendrobium catenatum
TTTGGGGCAGCCTTCCAACAATTTTGGATAGGTGTTCGGCATCTAGGTGAGGACTTTGATGCATCACAACCGTCCAAGATAGCCCAGGACATTTGAATAACGAAAAAGTTGATAGAGAGAGAGACTTTTTTTATCAATACACACTCTCTCAATTCCCCTCAAGGACCACAGAGCAAATTCTCTATTCGTAACAACTCTCCAGCCTTGTAGCGGTTGATCCAAGTGTTTTTGGGCGTGGACTGGTGCTAGGTATCTACACTCGGACTGTCTACAAGCTCAACCGTTTGAAGACTTTGAAGATTC
>NW_021422017.1:0-285 GCF_001605985.2 Dendrobium catenatum
CCTTGTGTAAATCACCATTTAGATTAAATTTTCAAATGAATTTCATACAATTACAGACATTTCTCGTCTTTTTCTTCTTCACTTTTTGTTGTTGTCAAAAAGGGGGAGAAATCATTGTGTTTGTATGTTTGTATGTGTTGTTTGTGTGATATTGTTTTCTAGAGATTTTTTTTGTTGTTTGTTTGTTTTTATTTCAATTTTATTTTGTGGTTCAAAATGCCTCCTTATTTTTTTTGGGTTTATCAATTCAGGGGGAGTTTAGGAGATTTGTTTAAATTGAAACCA
>NW_021422018.1:0-385 GCF_001605985.2 Dendrobium catenatum
CCCCCCCCACACACACACACACACACACTCACTCATGACTCCATAAGTAGGAGTAATGGTTATAAAACGAACTAGGCCACTCAATGAACAACTCAACACTCATTCATATAAATCATGTTTATGTTCTTTTTATTTGATCTTTAATTCTATGTTCTTGTATCAATATTTCTATATCATGTGTGTGTGTGTGTATATATAAGTATTGGTGTTACGGATTGGAACATTCGTGGCGATAGATAGATAAAGAGCTTAATGTTTTAGCCTTGAATGAAGATCTAGCACACAGACATATAAGGAGAGAGGGGTGCGAGATTCATAAGAGACACCAAGAGTTTTATATGAAAAATCCCGAAAATGAAAGAAACCACGGGGCCTCGCCCAGTAA
>NW_021422019.1:0-445 GCF_001605985.2 Dendrobium catenatum
AATTCAGGCCTAATTATATTTTGAACATCATACTGTATGAACAAGATCGTATCATACGATGAATAGAGACGAAGTGTGATCGTCTCAGATATTGTCCTAGACGATCTCTTGGTTTTTGTCGCATCGTACTGGACGATAGTAATCGTACAATACGATGAACAGAGATGACATCTGATCGTCCAGACCATCGTCCTGTATGAATAGTATTTTGTTGATCGTACCGTACGATATTATATCGGACAATATGAATCATTTTTTAATTGTTCGTACATCTTCGTACCAGGACGAAGTCTATTTTTGAAGATCGTACTGTACGATGTTGAATTGTACTGTACGAACAGTAACGACTACTTTTAAAATCAGAGGGATTTTGGAGCCTATTTTTAGGTTTTAATCTCATCTTTTTTTAGTAAGAATTACAGAGAGGGAGAACGGGGTGAGAGAG
>NW_021422020.1:0-687 GCF_001605985.2 Dendrobium catenatum
GATCGGCCCGGCCGATGGTCCAATAATGGATCGTCCGTGGCCGAATTTAAAGATCAAAACGTACTGACACGTGGATCGTTCGGGACGGTCCAGTGTATCGGCCAGGACGATGCACATAGAATGCATCGGCCAGACAAATTTACTATCGGCTAGGACTATCACCATGAGTTTGATCAAATCGTCCAGGACGATGAATTTCAGTAAGCACAGAAAAAGGTCAGCAGATGGATTTTGGAAAGAATTTGTCATATCGGCCAGGACGATATAAATATCGGCCAGGCTGATGTGACTTGAATTTGAAATCAAGAAAAGAATTGTGATGATCAAGACCCTCAAAAATAAAACAAAAGAAAAGACAGTCAAAGACACAAAAACAACACAATGGAAAAAAAATAAAAAAAACAGTCAAAACAAACACCGAATATTTTTGTATTTTAATTTTTCTATTTTTTTTTTTGTTTTATGGAGGCATCATATGATAATTCTTTTCATGAATTTAACTTTTTAAAGTTTTTAGGAGATCAAGAGGTTTAACAAAATCCAATTAGAAGAGGGTAGAAAAATTGATTCCATTTACCCTAGATCGGACATTCTTCAGGGTACAAAATTCTCTTAAAAACAACGGAGTCCTGACTCGGAATAACAAAAATGATAAGAAGATCCAATCAAGACTTGTTAACAACTAAA
>NW_021422021.1:0-367 GCF_001605985.2 Dendrobium catenatum
TAAGTAAACCTTTGGAAATTTTGCATATGGATCTTTTGGACCAATTGGAACAGTAAGTCTAGGAGGAAAGGTAAATGGATTTGTGATTGTGGATGATTACACTAGATTCACTTGGGTTAGATTTCTATTTCATAAGAGTGAATTATTTGAGAAATTTAGAAACTTTTCAACTTGGATTGAAAGAAAACTTGGGTGTGAAATCATAAATATACAAAGTGATCATGGAGGAGAATTTGAAAATGAAAATTTTGAGAACTTTTGTAAGGAAAATAAAATAGATCACAACTTTTCTGCACCTAGAACCCCTCAATAGAATGGGGTAGTCGAAATGAAAAATAGAACATTAATAGAAGCCGCCCGAGCAATG
>NW_021422022.1:0-244 GCF_001605985.2 Dendrobium catenatum
TGACATACAACCTCGGATAGGTCTTACATCCTTGGTGGATTCTCTCGACCTCTTCCATACAGGTTAATGTCATCGAACAAATGTTCTGACATACAACCTCGGATAGGTCTTACATCCTTGGTGGATTCTCCTGACCTCACCCACACAGGTTGATGTCATCGAACAAATGTTCTGACATACAACCTCGGATAGGTCTTACATCCTTGGTGGATTCTCCTGACCTCACCCACACAGGTTAACGTCG
>NW_021422023.1:0-874 GCF_001605985.2 Dendrobium catenatum
CAAATTATTTTATCTTCTAATATTTAATTTTAATTGTTATAAATAATTAAAAATATACAACAAATATATATTATATGCAATTAAATTCATTTCTGATGAATTTTATCATTAATAAGTTGCAGAGTAATAATATTTTAAATTTATTCAATAATGTCAAATATTATTATTATTATTATTATTAAATTTTCAATTCAAATTTTAAAATCGATAATCTTGTAATTCTTGTCGCATCAACAGGAAATTTCAATCTGGATCAAATTGATCGATCGTTTAATTGTGATGATGTAAATACTAATAAAATTAACTCAAATTATTGAAATGATATAATATTTCTAATTGTTGCGTCCTGTAGTATTCGCAGCAGTAGAGAAAATATATAGTTTAACGTCTTAGCATTGTACGAAGTTCCAGCACACAATCAGATAAGTGAGAGGGTGTAACGTTCATAAGAGACACCAGAGTTTTTACGTGGAAAACCCCTGAAAAGGGGGAAAAACCACAGGGTCTGGCCCAATTTGAATGAATCCACTAGTATTTATAGTCGATTACAAATGAGGCATTCTTAGGGAGAAGGCCTTAGCTTGATGTCATAAATGTACATCATATAGAGTGTATTACATGGTGGGAGTTATAATAGATGTATTTGTTTTGTCAGCATGACCATAGTCGATATGATGGAGGTCAGAAAGATCGTTGTCTAGTGATGGAGGTCGGAAAGATCATAGTAGGCGACGGAGGTCGGGAGGGGGAGGACCGTAGTTGGCAGGAGACCGGGGTCTGAGTGACCGTTGTCTAGTGATGGAGGTCGGTGTGACCATAGTAGGCAACGGAGGTCGGGACACTACGGGAAAACACGTGATTACCGTCGGAATTT
>NW_021422024.1:0-221 GCF_001605985.2 Dendrobium catenatum
CCTGACCATATTCGCAATAGCGAATAATGAGCCCTCCTGAAAGTCTAATGTCCACCTGACCAAAATCGCAACAGTGGGACAAAAGACAAAGTCCAACATTCACCTGACCAGATTGAAACAGTGAATGAGGACAACCCAATGTTCGCTTGACCAGATCGAAACAGCGAGACAAAGGGAGAAAGAGAAAGGGGGTTCAACATTCGCCTGACCATATTTGCAAC
>NW_021422025.1:0-250 GCF_001605985.2 Dendrobium catenatum
TGAGATGTAGTGTTCTCGATTTCTATCTTGTAAAAAGAAGATGATCAAAAAATTGCTTACAGTGCTAAACACTTTTGGCTATATCCTAAAACTACTTACTGTAAAATTGCTAAAATAGAAAAATAGAAAATGAAAAGCAAATAATACTTTTGTAACTAAAAGTGTTATAAAGGTAGTAGAAAACGTATCAGTCTGTTAAGCCATGATATAGCGTTCCGCATGCCTCCTGTAGCCTCTCAGTTGCATCAAT
>NW_021422026.1:0-367 GCF_001605985.2 Dendrobium catenatum
ATAGTTTAGTTATCGATTTAGCTTTCAGTTCTCTTTTAATCATTATTTGTTATTTCCCACCATGAAGAGCTCTAAAATTGACATAAATATTTATTTATTTTTTAAAAAAAGGACTAGTCTCATTTTAATGAAACCTCTTTAAATTTTAATTAATATATGCACCATACATATAGAGGCTTTGAAAATATGTTACAATATGATGTCTTTAAAAAAAATACCAAATTGATTCAAAAGAATCCTTTGAAAAATCTGAAAAAAAAATGTCAAAAAATATTAAGAAATTTTACTATAGTCTTGATGATGGAATATGTCATTAATGAGTTAAGACTGATAATTACTTACTCTTGGTTAGCTATGGATATTATCC
>NW_021422027.1:0-211 GCF_001605985.2 Dendrobium catenatum
TTTGTGCAGTAGAAGATTAGTTTTACAATGTTGCTGTGCACGTTCTGTATTAATTTGGTGATCTGTAATTTTTGGAGATTTTTGTGTAAATTCCGTAGACTGCCGTTACTCTGCCCGATTTTCGTATAATTTCTGATTTGTTCGAGATTGATAGATTGAGTTGATATGCATTTGAATGTTGATGTGATTGCTTTATATTGTCCTTGAATTG
>NW_021422028.1:0-277 GCF_001605985.2 Dendrobium catenatum
AGGAAGAAGGCTGCTGTCCAAGCCTTTCCGGGGGTCGTCGTCGCTGTCCAAGCTGCTCCGGAAGAGGAATTTGCTGTCCAAACTGCTCCGGACCCGACAGCAGTTTTCAATGTTTGGAAGGCTCCCGGAAGTGATTTCTTGCTGTCCAAACGCTCCAAACAGCAGATTTTTACTGTTTGGAAGCCTTCGGAGGCTGCGTGGCTACTGTCCAAGTCGCTCCGGAAGACTCCTCTGCTGTTGAAGGCGCTGTCAAGCCTCCAAATCACTGTTTGGGAGG
>NW_021422029.1:0-247 GCF_001605985.2 Dendrobium catenatum
CTTTAGAACGAGTATAAGACCCTTTAGGAGCATATTATGTAGCATCTTTGTAGATCCTAATCTCTTGAATA
This sequence comes from Dendrobium catenatum, assembly GCF_001605985.2. Taxonomy (NCBI): domain Eukaryota; kingdom Viridiplantae; phylum Streptophyta; class Magnoliopsida; order Asparagales; family Orchidaceae; genus Dendrobium; species Dendrobium catenatum. The sequence goes on from NW_021422029.1 coordinate 72, forward strand.
GAGAATGGTTATAAATCACCCTTAATCATAAACTCAATGTCATCTCATTAGTACTTGACGTATTGGTGTAGGTTTGAGGAATCCATCCAATATTCATGGACCTAAATCTACCTAACAGTGAGTTAAAGGATATCATCGGATCAATGATATGAAATTTTGCTTCAATTTTTAATTCT
>NW_021422030.1:0-286 GCF_001605985.2 Dendrobium catenatum
GGTGTTCTTCCTTTTAACAACTCATAGGGTGTTTTAATTAAGTTTGATATTACATTCACCCTATTCAGAACATAGCATGCAGTGCTAACCGCCTCAGCCCAAAAATATTTAGGAAGTGAGTATTCTGCTAACATTGCTTGGGCGGCTTCTATTAGAGTTCTATTTTTCCTTTCAAATACTCCATTTTGTTGAGGGGATCTAGGTGCAGAAAAATTGTGATCTATCCCTTTTTCCTTACAAAAATTTTTAGATCTTTCATTTTCAAATTCTCCTCCATGATCACTTT
>NW_021422031.1:0-233 GCF_001605985.2 Dendrobium catenatum
ACTAATCTCAATGTAAAATTAAGAGCTTTAAATTATATAGTTACACAAAATATGTCATGATACGTTTACACAATCTTTTTCACACACTAAGTCAATTGAAAATTATTTTTAAAATAAAATTTTAATCTTGCATATGTAAATAAATCACCAACTTTTTTTTTATAGAAAAAAAAGGCAAGAAAAATTTATTGTTCAAAAAAGAACAAAAAGAGAAAATTATATAAAAAGTATCT
>NW_021422032.1:0-486 GCF_001605985.2 Dendrobium catenatum
AGGTAGGTCAAGGTTTGACCGAACCACTATAAATCCGTTGTGTTCTTTCTTTTTACTATTTCCGCATTTTAATTTATGCACTTTGATTATGGTGATTTGGATTGTGTTTTGGTTTTAAAGTTTTCCAATTCACCTCTCTCTTTAATTAGCTTGGGACTAAGTTCAAGAGGGCCTAACATCCCTAACGAACTTTCAGACATTAGGAAAAGTATTCCTTAGTCTTCTAATATTTGTTTGTCTTCTAAGGGATTCCATATATTTAGGATAAAATTTAGGATTTGTAAAATCTTCAAGTTTGGGGAGTATCCTATTATCCTCAAGAGCTCTTATTTTCCACTTATAAAATGAATTCATATCTTTCAAGATTTGATTTGTATAATTGATTCGATATATTTTGCTCTCAAATTCATCCTTAAATATTTTAAATTATTTTTTATGATCAACATAGAATGATTTTAAAATCTCATGATTTTTATTCAGATCATC
>NW_021422033.1:0-953 GCF_001605985.2 Dendrobium catenatum
CGGACTCTGAACTCTAGTCCTGGACTTCCTTCCCTTCCTAGAACCTGAAAGCCACCAGAAAATGAGAGTGAGCTCAACAGCTCAGCAAAGCAACAAACCTCCAATCAAAATTCTCATAATCCAAAACCAAACACATCAGATCCAAATCCAAATCAGAAACCAAAACACAATCAGACAGATATCAAAATTTTCGTACATAAATCATAATCGGACAGTTCATAACAAAATAGATCAAATCAGAACAAATACGGACATATCAAATCAAAATCAGATCGGAACTGAAACAGATCTATATCAACTCAGAAATAGAGCATAATGGAACAGATTAGAACAAACAGATATCAGATATCAGATTTATAATTAATAGCTAAATTCCCTGACACTGACTGAATCTCATAGGATCCATGCCCCTTATGTCTCCCTTTGTGCTCACGGCACCAGAACAGATGTGCTTATAGCACCAGAATACATATATAGTGCTTATAGCACCTAAACAGATTTCCTCGGATCCGGAATAGAACAGAATTCAGATTGAGCTCATTTCAGATTTCCCAGATACTAACTGAATCTCATAGGATCCAGACCCCTTATAACTCCCTTTGTATAGCATATACAAATAGCATATTAATTCAAAGAAATCCAGTCAAAATCAGAAATCAGACAAAAATCGGGCAGCACAACGGCAGTATACGGAATTTTGCACAATTTTTCCTGAAAATCAAACTTCACCAAATTTGCACAGAATATAGATAATAACATTTCAGAATATTTATTCTACTGCACAGACAATTTCCAAGTACACAGAAAAATTCAGTCGACTAAAAACACCGTCGAATCAAAAACACCTGGATAAAAATCTTCAAAATATAGTCAAAACGTGCACACCTGGCACGGTAACAATATACAAAAAGTTACGTGGTAAAAACTGAACCAATCAAAAGATATGGACGAAA
>NW_021422034.1:0-352 GCF_001605985.2 Dendrobium catenatum
TCCTCAGAGTGTTGCTGCTCCTGTGCAGCAACGTAGGTGTCAAAGCGGGACTCCCATTGATCAAACCTCTCAATCAATTGATCAACCGGTGAGTGCTGGTGGAGAGGAACAAGGCAAGAAAGGGAGCAGGAGCGGGAGCCTCCTCCTCCCAAGCCCCCAACCTTCCCCATCTCATGGGTGGAGACGAGTACTATGAAGGATAGTGAAGGAATTGTTTGAGTAGCAAGGAGGATGAATGTCAGGACGAGCAGGATATTGGAGATTGTATTTGGTTTCAAGAATATAGGCTATGATGTGTCCTAAGGCTAGATTGCATTTTCTCTTATGGCCTGGATCGCGAATAGTTGTTAGG
>NW_021422035.1:0-1484 GCF_001605985.2 Dendrobium catenatum
TACTCTTTGTTTGTGGACATAGGAGCGAATGGCTGATTTATCCGAGTTAAAGGTCATGTTTGCAAGGAAATAGAGAAAGGTTTCCTTGTTGTAGAAGTGGACGAGAGTGAGGATGAAACCGAATTGAGTGGTAGCAAAAAGGTGCAGTACCTTGTAGTTAATTTCTTCCTCAATCAACATGCAAGATGGAGTGATCTTTACTGAAGAAGAATGAGGAAATGTTTCCTCATTTTATTTTGAAAGGAAGTTTTCTGATCTGTTTGGCTTCTTTGCTAGAACCTTTTGTCTCTAGCTTGAGGAGGCCATAAATAATCTTAGAATTCCAAAGGATTAAAAAGAGATGTTTAAAAGTGTGAATGTTGAGTTAGAAAGCCCTCTAATTGAAATAAAATGATCTATTCGTACCGGACGAAATCGTTCGTCCTGGACAAAATTTTAAGTTCGTCTTGACAAAACCATTTTGTGCAGACGACCCAATACGTCCAAAATGAAACGGCTTTTCGTAATCAACACAACTTACGATGCGTCCTTTTGTACAAACGTTTGACTTGACCGATAATCCAGACGAAAATAATTTCGTACAGACGATCCACTAGTCATCATTTTCATAACAGTTTTAAAACCGTCCCTCGCAATGAACCGCCACGTTTTCGTCTAGACGAACTTCAAGTTCGTACAGACGAAGTTTATTAAAAACTACCTTATCCACTCAATCGTTTTCTTGTTTTCCCGCATAGTTTTAAAAAGAAAGTTCGTCCAGGACGATCTGAGAATCGTACAGATGAAATAAATTAAAAACAAAAAAAAAACTGCATGAATCAGTTTTAAAATCTGACAGTTTCACGCATTCCAACACATCGCCCCGTTCGAAAAATTTTCATCCCTGACGATCAACACACAAAACATAATGAACAACAAAAATGTACAGACTCTAAATAAAAATCATTCAAAAACAAACAAAAATCACAAAAAATCACAAAAACATAAACTAAGAAAATAAAACATCAATGTTGCAAAAATATTTTTATTTAAGCATTTAAATCAATCACACCAAGCCTTGTTCTTTATGCACTGAAAGTATCAAAGGCTAAAGGTTTTGAAAAAATGTCTGCAAGTTGATTTTTCGTAGAAACATTTGTAAGTTCAATTTCACCTTTTGAAACATGATCCCTTATGAAATGATGCCTTATGTCAATATATTTGATTCTTGAATGTTGAATAGGATTTTTAGAAATGCAAATAGCACTAATGTTATCACAATAAATTAGAATAGTGCCTATTGTTAATCCTAAGTCAATCAACTGTTGTTTCAATCATAGTACTTGTGCCACACAACTTCCTAATGCAATGTATTCAGCTTCTACAGTAGATAGCGCAACTGAGTTTTATTTTCTACTGGACCATGACACTAAAGAGTTTCCTATAAACTGACATGTACCAGAAATGTTTTTTCTATCCACCCTACAACCTGCAAAGTCAGAATC
>NW_021422036.1:0-447 GCF_001605985.2 Dendrobium catenatum
CAAAAGTTATATAATAAAAATTTTATAAATATCAATTTATCCCAATTTTTTGCATGGTCTATTCAATTAAAAGGAAAAAAATTTCATGCAAACTCATATTATTAAAAATAAGTTTAGCATACTTCAATTCAGACAACTTTCCTAACTGGCCTAAAGACCTCCTAATTAATAAACTTTCTCTAGGAAATGTCCACCTCTTTTTCTCTCTGTCTAGCAACCCAAATAAGACAAATGGTTTATTATATTATTATATTAGTTGATTTTGATATTTATATAAAAATTCATAATACAATGTAACGATGATCGAAGTCACAGCATCATAGTGCTCCAAAGAAACCTTAAATATATTCAAAATACAGAGAACCTAACACCCAAAGCTACAACATTTCGAGAGAACTTTTTTTTTTTATCATTTCGAGAGAACCTTAATTTTACCTCAATACAAAA
>NW_021422037.1:0-988 GCF_001605985.2 Dendrobium catenatum
TCAGAATCAACAACATGCAGCTTGCTTTAGATCTATGTGAATATCATCACTTTCATTTTGATTTATTTATTGTAGCTGTATTTATCACTTTATTAAATAAATTATCCCTTATAATTAAAGAATTAAATTTCTCATAGGAATCTAATCTTCACACAACAAAGACAGTAATAACGAAGAGAAAACACATCAGAAATTAGCGAAATAGTTTTTTATATTGGCACAAAAAACCTTAGGCGCCGCTAGGAACAACTCCCAAAAAAATTACAGCAAACACACAAATCACATAATGAATTAACAACCTAATTAGCCCTATATAAGCCTCTCTAATTTCCTCCCAAATATCAATTTAAAATAGACCCCTTTCCTTAAATAAATATTCCTTAATTCCCTACTAAATCTCAATTCAAATCAACCCCCTTTGCTTAAATAAATCTTTCCTAATTCCCTCCCAAATTTGAATTCAAATCAGCCTCCCTTTCAACTTTCCTAATTCCCCCTCAATTTTGATTTCCTATAATAAGTAATTAAAGGTGGATTTATTTCCCTTTAGATCCTCCTTTCCTTGCCCGCCGTCCTTGCTAGTGGGGCCTCCCCTCCTAAAGACCCACCTTGTCCTTAAGGTGTAACGAAGGAAACTGTTGTTGAATTATGTTGTATGATTCCCATGTTGTTTTATAGTTGGGCAGATCCTTCCACTCGATTAACACTTCTCTAGCTCCTCTTGCTGTCGAATAAACTCCTTTCACTTACCTTGGCTCCAAGATTACCTCCATTTATTCTATCAAGTCATCGACAATGTCATTGATGGACTATGGTCGCCATTAACTTTCCTCAGCTGGGACACATGGAACAACGACAATATGGTGGAAGTAGGGGGTAGCTTCGAACAATTCATCACAACACTAATCATCTCCACCACCTCATAAGGCCTATAATACAGTGGAAATAACATTTCATTTCTTCTTCGAGCTGTGGTCTTCTGTTTGTA
>NW_021422038.1:0-312 GCF_001605985.2 Dendrobium catenatum
GAAGGACAAGATCTCCCACTACAAACCCTAGAAAAAATAAGACAAAGGAACTAAGGAGGCTAAGAGAAAACTCCAATCTTGCATAACCCTAGAAATCCCCCCTTAATCCCTACTTATAGCAAACAAAAGACCCAACCAAACCCACTAGTGGGCTGCCCAAACTGAACCGCCCAAGTCAGGCTAGACCTGAGCCAAACCGGTCCAGAAATGGACCGGTTACGCTCAATCCGATCGGCCCCGTCCAGCTCAGCGTCCCCCTCCCGCGTCCCTGCTTTGGCGGATCGAACGGCGCGGCGCCCGTTCCGGCTGCTT
>NW_021422039.1:0-243 GCF_001605985.2 Dendrobium catenatum
GTGGGCCCCTTAATTAAAAAAAACATTTTTTTTTTATATTTAGCTGGTTATTAAACTGGCTACCATGACCGCACATGCCTACAAGTGTCCGGGCTCTGATTTTGAGACCGAACAGTCAAGATCTAATGTTTTTGGGATCCTCAGACACATTTTTTGATGTTCCGGACTCACTTTTGGCCCTTTCGGAGCTCAACGGAGCTTTTAAGACCTTGTTTGAGCAAAGATACATATTTTGGAGCGCAT
>NW_021422040.1:0-1834 GCF_001605985.2 Dendrobium catenatum
TATTATCTTGTGATTCTCTATCTCATGGATAACTATACTATATTGATGAATAAAACTTCATAATTTTCTTAATCAAGCTATTCACTCTTATCAGAGGATATGATTTGTTTTGTAGATCCTTCTTCCTTGTCCATGAGAAGTAAGTCTTCTTCTCTTGTATTTGGAAGATGATCTTACAACTGAGAAATAATTTGCTTTTAAAGATTTGGAAAAGGAAGCCAGTTACAAAAAGTGAAAAGATGCGCAAAGCGCCAAAGTGAAAGATACACAAAGTGTATCAAGCAATTGAGAGTTGTGCAAAGCACATGAAAGTTGAGAAAGTGGCTCAAAGAGCCCAAAAGTTATAAGTAAATGGCTTCACTTTCTAGTAAATCTTTAAACCTCAGAAAATCTATATCATTTTGATATTTTTGATACTTGAGTCTGAAAATTATGATTTTTGAAATCATCGTTATACATTGATGTCCTATAAGATATGGAAGTCTATCCTCATACAAGAAATGAAGAAAATTAAATTTCTTTTTCTAATTTAAATTCCTTTTTGGATTAGATTTAAATTCAAGAGAGAAAAATACTCATATAAATGAGATGTCATGATTTAGCTAGTATGGAGCTTAATCTGAGTTAGTAAATTTAAATTGAGGTTCCTTTTAAAATTAGAGGGAGTTAAGTACTAAACTCCTTTGGGATATGTGCTCTTTTATCACTTTTGACTGGGTCCACACCCTCCTGCATTTGTTAGGGTTGGTGATGTTGATCATTTATTTGAAAGTGAATTACTTCTTCTTGTCAGCCCTACTCTGATAATTAAAGCCCACAGTCCATTCATATGAGATGAATGTGATAGGGGATGTCTAAATAATTGATTTAGACCATTAAGAGATATGATACTGGGTCCACACCCTCCTACTTTTGTTAGGTTTGGTGATGTTGATCCTCTACTAAGATGAGATTCTCTTCTTCCTATCAGTCATGCTCTGATAGCGGAAGCCCCCAGTCCATTCACATGAGTTGAATCTGATCGGGGATGTTGTAGTCTTTTAGATTAGACTCTTTTGAGAGAGGATACTGGGTCCATACTCACCTATGTTAGTCAAGTGGGGTGATAGCGAGCCATTATCCTTATGAGATTCTCTTCTTCCTATCAGTCTTGATCTGATAGATGTAACCCCCAGTCCATTCATATGGGTTGAATGTGATTAGGGATGTCAGAGTCATTAATTTAGACTCTTTTGGAGGTAGGATATTGGGTCCACACCATCCTATGCTAGTCAGGTGTGGTAGTGTTGATCCTCTATCCTGATGTTTATCTTGATTATGCATTAATTTTAATATGATTATACCCCTTAGTCCATTCATATGGGTTGAATGTGATCAGGGATGTCAGAGTCATCAGTTTAGACTCTTTTAGAAGTAGGATACTGGGTCCACACCATCCTGCGATAGTTAGGCGTGGTAGTGTTGATCCTCTATCTTAATGATTGATTTTAGTTATACATCAATTTCACTATGATTGTGCTCCCCAGTTTATTCACATGAGTTGAATGTGGTCTGGGTTATCAAAACCAATGATTTATTTTCTTATAAGATATTATGTGATTTTCTCTCTCCCCAATTTTGTTCATGTGGTGAACATGGTATGGGATATCAAAACCAAATCACAATTCCCTTTAAAAAAAAAATACATGTGATAAAAAGAGGGAAGATCTTAGTAGAGCAAAATCGGTTGCCCTTGTCACAGGAGGAACCCGATAATACTCTCTAAAAGCATGAGTTTCCTAAAGTTCTTTTTCTTCACTCTCCTTTGAGGTGCCTTGGTGTTTGCCTCAAGGAT
>NW_021422041.1:0-360 GCF_001605985.2 Dendrobium catenatum
CCTGAATATCTATAGGGATGGAATCCTCCTCAGGACAAGCAAATTCCTTTGTGAGTTTTGCTAAGGCATCCGCCGCGGAATTGCTTCCACGGGGAACCCTATACAAAGTAGCAGCAGGAATTTGTTCCAACAAGTGAAGTGTGTATTAGTGATATCTTAGGAGATTAGGATTCAATACTTTATAAGTTCTGGCCACTTGGTTAATCACCAACTGAGAACTCCAAATATCTTAATCTCTTTAATTTCCATTAAGATTGTAAGTTCCAAACCGGTTATCAGAGCTTCGTATTCAGCTTCGTTATTTATGCAGGGCTTCGATAAAAGGTAGGAAAAATGCATCATTCCTTTCTCCGGCGTTAT
>NW_021422042.1:0-202 GCF_001605985.2 Dendrobium catenatum
CATCTAGACCACCTTCTATGTATGGGGATGAAACCTACCCAGATGAGAGGCAACATTGTGCCAATCATCGAGCACCGTACCATGGACATGACCTGTAACATCAAAATCTGCTCCAGGATCGTCCGGGCCGATCTGGATCGTCCCGGGACGATCAGAGCAATTTTTGTTCCAGATTCTGTATAGAAGTTCCAGGAATGATTTC
>NW_021422043.1:0-316 GCF_001605985.2 Dendrobium catenatum
AATGAGGTGGGTAATTCCATGAGCACTTATGTAGCGTAAGGGGGATGAAAAATAAGTACTCATACGTGGGGATCAATTGTGCTCTTTTCAATTGGTACCAAAGACCCTTAAGCGCTCATGTAGCGTCGCGGGGATTTAAGAAAATGCAGTTGCAGTGTCACCTGACATCTACTTGAAGTGCTCGTGTAGCGTGTAGCGGAAGATTGCCCCTTGATTTTTCCCCTAAACGAGGGAGACATCGGGAGGCTACCGAAATTCAGAGCAAATACAAGGGATTGGACTTGTAAACTTTTGAACAGCAGGGGACTTACATAAA
>NW_021422044.1:0-282 GCF_001605985.2 Dendrobium catenatum
CGCTCAGTTTGACTGTAAGCTCGTTGAAATCGGAGTTTATGTGATCCCGGATTTAATTTTTGAAGTTTCCGGCTAGCTTTTGCTTCGAGATTCGTGCCCGATCAAGATAATTTCAAGATGACGTATCAAGTTTATTTAAATTAGTTAATATAATTAATTTATTTCAAATAGTTTTAATTCTTCTTTTTAAATTATAAATATATGATTTTTTCATAAATTCTTAAGCTCCACAGAAAACACCGCAGGAAATTCTTCTTGAAAGTTTTCTTCGTGAATCCGTTA
>NW_021422045.1:0-229 GCF_001605985.2 Dendrobium catenatum
TTTTGTTTTCTCTTATAGAAAAGAGAAGAATTTTCTTCTATTGTTTAACTCAATCTTGTTTGGATTTTCAATGATTCATGAATGTATAAGCTATTAAATTGGAATGCATGCTTATTTCTCATTACATTTAGATGAAGACTAAATGCATTTCTTAAAAGATATTATGAAAAGAAATAAAAAAGAATATGGTTAAAATTCATGGGTTTCCTTTTCATTCAAAAGAGGATAT
>NW_021422046.1:0-258 GCF_001605985.2 Dendrobium catenatum
CCATCATCGGGGTGATATTAAAGTCACTTGTATTTTCGTAGGATTTTAGGAGGCATTTTATGATTCAAGTTAAGTCGACTCCAGTCCTTTCAAAGAGGATGAAACTTGAATATTAGACCCGAGCAGCATTCTCGAATCGTCGGATTTGAGACTTAGATATGACGATTAGAGCACATGCGTGTAATAGCATTTGACCCTGCGCAGCATCCTCGACTATTTATGTTTGTAACTTTAATAGGTCTGTCGGAGCACATGCAG
>NW_021422047.1:0-240 GCF_001605985.2 Dendrobium catenatum
GATTTGGTTCCTGGAGCATATTACTATTCATGCTCCTTTGTATGCTGACAAAAGGCCCCGTTTTCTTCGATAGGCCGATGATATTGTATATACTACAGAGGTGATCACTAACTTATTTGCTAATATAAGGAAAAGTCAGATTTGTAATGTCCTACAGGCAGTTTCCCAGGAAGAAATGGATATGGTTAATGTCGAGAAATATCCACCAGACTGCCCTACATCCCCTGATTCCCCTCATGA
>NW_021422048.1:0-453 GCF_001605985.2 Dendrobium catenatum
TCCAAACATCAATTGAGATTTGTTAACATTCACTTTTGGCCCAGTCCACCAGCAAAAGTCTTCCACAATATTCTTCAATTTCTTTGCTAATTCCACATTAGCATAAGAGAAAATCAAAACATCATCTTCGTACTAAAGGTGGGTAACAACAGGACCCCTGGGAGAAATCTGAATACCGAGCTTTTGCCCTCTTTGCATAATTGAATTGGATAATAATTGGGCACATAAGATGAAAATGTATGGAGATAGTGGGCATCCTTGACGGAACCCACTATGAGCATCAATCCAACTAGAATTCTTACAATTGATTATAATGGAAAAACTAACATCTACCACACATTACATAAGAAGTTTAGAAAAAACAATAGGGAAGCCATACCATTCAAGAACATGCCAGAGAGAAGTCCAACTCATGGTATCATAAGCTTGCTCCATGTCAAGTTTAATAGCCAT
>NW_021422049.1:0-263 GCF_001605985.2 Dendrobium catenatum
AAGCCCCTTTTTAGTCATTTGATTTGAGTTCTGAGCACGGTTCCAAGTCCTTGGATCTTCGATCCAAATTTCGGCAGCCTCCCGGCGTCTCCCCCATTTAGGGAAAAAACCAAGAGGCTGTCTACCTGCCACGTCAATAAAGACGTGCACGGTTGGTGTTGGTGAGACACCGCGGCGGTTGTATTTTTATTTTTCGCCCACCACGCTAATAAAGGCATGCATGGGGTTTTGAAAAACATTTTTTTTATGAAAAAAGGCAGTTT
>NW_021422050.1:0-233 GCF_001605985.2 Dendrobium catenatum
TCGAGACGTTCAGTTCGATTATAAGTTTGTTGAAATTGAAGTTTGGATGATCTTTGATTTAATTTTTGAAGCTCATAACTCAATTTTGCTTCGAGATTCGTGCGAGATCAAGATAATTTTTTACTGATATATCAATTGCCCCCCTATTTTCGGACGTTAATGCCCTAGAAGTCCGAAAATATGCATCATGACCCTTAAAAATTTTTTACGTTATTTAAAACTCTTGAATAACT
>NW_021422051.1:0-298 GCF_001605985.2 Dendrobium catenatum
ACTTATTTCCCAAAAAACAAAATAAAGGATATCCAATTTCCACTATTATGGGGCACTTAAAGACAAGGACATATTTAAAAATATATATAATAAATAATTTAATTATAAAAAAATATATTAGAAAAATAAAAAAATTGATAAGTCGTCCGTTTAAGGGATGACTTACTACTAACGTGGCAAGCAAGTCGCTCATAAATGGTTGTCTTGAGCCCACTAAATATTGATAAGCCTGAACCAAACCTAAATATTAAACGGGCTCATTTGAATCAAGAATTTTTGGATCGGGTCTAGATTTGAT
>NW_021422052.1:0-281 GCF_001605985.2 Dendrobium catenatum
GATGATAAGCCGAAGGCGTAACTAATTGACGATATGTACGTGAATATTTGTGAGGTAATGCTACCCTCTTGAAAAGAATTTAGGTTTCATTTGAGACAATTTTATTACTGATATCTAAAGTAGTTTTTTTACTACTTTCTAAAGTAGTTCTTTCTAAGATTTTGTTTGGGGAAGTTTTCTTTCTGCTTTGCTTTTCAGATGTAATCACAGTTTTTGTTTAGCCACTATTTTTTACTGTTTTAAATAACTTTTTTTTCTAAGGCTTCGTTTGGGACGGCTTT
>NW_021422053.1:0-503 GCF_001605985.2 Dendrobium catenatum
CGTCGCTTAATTATTTCCATCCAACTAAGGTCATCTAATAATCATCACCTGTCTATAATCTCCTAATCACTATTGCTTAACGATTGTTGCTCATTTATAATCTCTTGATTACTTGGTTGAGATCATTATTAAATTGATTAACTTAACTTTCTTAAGGAGAATTTTGTTAAATATCTGATAATTAATAAAGCAATAATTGTTTTGATCAGATAAATATTTTAATTACATTTCAGCACTTGAAGAATTCTCTTTAATTGATGGAAAATAAAAATTTGATATTTAAATAAAATTATCTAACAGCCGGTCCAATCTCGATCACCATTCTCACGTTGATCGGCAACTGTTTGTGAAATTGCCTCAAAGAACAAACCCGAAGAGAATAGAGAGGGAGAGCGGGCAATAAAGACATGAAGCCTCTAGGGTGGTGGTTGATGCTGGTCGGCACTCTCAGGCTCGCCTCGGTCTGGTTTGGTTTCTTCGACATCTGGGCTCTTCGCCTCGCC
>NW_021422054.1:0-334 GCF_001605985.2 Dendrobium catenatum
AACAAATTAATTAGAATTTAAGAATATAATTAGAAAATTAGTTATATGATTAGAAGTTAGCTTAATTATTACTAATTATCAAATTATTTATTACGTTACTAATTATCTAATTATCAAACAATCATCCAAATTAAATTCAAAACACGTTAATTTAATTTCTAAATGAACCAACGGCCTTAAATCCTAAATTACGTTGCCAAATAGTTTCTTTGGATTTATCAATTTTTAACATTTATCATACCAAACAGTTTTTAGGATTTAACACTCTTAAGGCTTTACTATATCTGGATTTAAGGGATTTACTAAATCTCACTAAAGTTAATTCCAATCCAAT
>NW_021422055.1:0-1006 GCF_001605985.2 Dendrobium catenatum
CCTCTACATGCAGCGGGACATTTTTTAAATCCTGAATGTTTCTTCAATAACCCTGATATTGCCAAGGATAAGGAAATAGCTGATGCTCTTTATCAATGTATTGGAAGATTATCTCAAGATGTAGTTGAAGAAGATAAAATCAGTAATGAATTAAGTTTATACATTAGGGGTGAATGATTTTTTTGGTATTCCTCCAGCTGTAAGACAAAGAACTACCCGATCTCTAGGTATCATTATTTACAAAAAAATTAAGACTGGTTTGTTATATAATATTTAAAAAAAAATCATTTCTTCCAGCTGATTGGTGGTTGGCATATGGACAAGGAGCTCCCAATTTACAAAGCTTTGCTAATTGCTATCAAAGTCCTAAGTTTAACATGTAGTTCATCTGGATGCGAACACAATTGGAGTATTTTTGAACATGTAAGTATTTTACAATATATGTATTGTTTTTTATATATGTTCATAATATAGTAATGTAATAATATTTTAATTGCAGCTTCATAGCAAATGAAGAAGCAAATTAGATCATGGTCGCTTAAAGGATTTAGTTTATGTGAAATATAATAGAGCACTGATTCGGAGATTCAATCATCGTGATGTCATTGATCCTATTTCTTTGACTGAGATAGATGATGCAAATGAATGGCTAACAGAAAAATTAGATGACGAGTCTGATGAAGAAAATGACTTTATTGTTGGAGAGGAAGATTTAACTTGGACAAGTATTGCTAAAGCTATTGGTGTTTATGATAAAAGCTATAATATTTGGGAAAGATATAAAGGGAAAGAGAAAGAATCTTCAATTAGGCATGATGTTGCTATTGAGAATGATGATGAGGGTGAAGAAGAGGATTATGAAGTAGGAGACAATGTTGAAGAAGATAATGAAGCTTTTTTAACATTTGCTGATGATGATTATTCCCAAGAAGAGTAGATTAAATTCATATTTGATCTTTTAAAAAAAGATATGAGATATTTGGATATTACTTAGTCGAACTTATAT
>NW_021422056.1:0-1199 GCF_001605985.2 Dendrobium catenatum
AAGCTTATCAAGAATTCCAAACAATAAATATTTTACCTTAAACTAAAAAAAATAAGGGCTATTAACACATTTTCAATAACAACAATAACACCAAGCCTTTATCGCACTAAATGGGGTCGGCATTGTTGGAACCAAAACTTTCTATATAATTTTTTAAAATTGCCTAAAAGTTTTAATTAAGATTTCATTGGAAATTAAGGTGCTCAAAATAAATTTTAAATTCATCATCCGAGTGGTCAGCAAGTTGAAGGAGAGATAGAACTGATCGAAGTATCTTTAGTTATAAGAAGGATAATCTAAATAATTGATTGAGCAGTCCCTTTTGCCGTGCTTGGACCCCAAAGAATCTAATGCGGAGCTGAAAAACTAGCATACATTACAAATGTTTTTTAAGAGTTAAAGCCCCATCATGCAAAGTAATTGTTGGATCTTATGTACACTCAAGGGGGAGGTCAAATTAGGATATGTTTGGCTCAATATGATTTAGATAGTCTTGCTATCTAAATAGCAATGTTGTTCAGATACCAGTGCCAACTTTCCAATCGAGTGTGCTTCTTCTCATCTTACTTAAGAGAATGCAATGCTGTATAAAATAATCAATAACAATGAACTTACTTTTCTCTTCCTCTTTTCACCCAACAAGATAAAGGTAATGTAAATAACAGTCAAATTTGACTCTATTTAAGTTTCCTCACCCTTCCCTACTAATGTTATTTAGTTTTCATCAATATGGGAGATAATGTAAAATCAAATCCTTTCTTATAAGATACAATAACATAACATAACATTAAAGAAAATATTTAAACAAATAGACTATGTTATACAACAACAACAATTCATCCCACTACATGGTGTCAACTACATGAATCATTTTTTTCTCAATTATGTCCAGTTAGTATGTTTGATAAAGGTAACATGATTTTCTGGTGTAATAGCGAAGCCGATCTTAACATATAATTTAAAATTTATGTCAAACTAGACCCTCAGAATTTGTTTGGGTCATACCCTTTCTGATTAGATAGCCATAAGTCTACTTTTGAGCATCATACCAGTAAGATTGTGCTCTATAAATGACCTTTAAAAGATCACCATAAAGAAAGACATTACTCATATCAATTTGTGGCAAATTTCAAACTTGAATGATGGACACATATGTGAGAATTCTGTGGGCTCCGAAAATTCGTCCCCGGCCTCCGCTC
>NW_021422057.1:0-1309 GCF_001605985.2 Dendrobium catenatum
CTTTCTTTCCGTTGGTCCCTCTCCCATTTCTTTCTTGAGTGAGTGTGGCCAACTCAATTAAGACATGTCAAAAGAGAGGCGAGCGTAGGAAACCTCCCTCTAAGTCTGATTTTGACATTTTGCCTTCAACTTGATTGATAGACTCTCTCTTTAAACCTTTATATGAATGTTAGAAACTTGCATGTTTAGATCAATCAATAGTGTGCTAAGTTATATAACTTATAGAAGGTCCTTCAATCAACTTCAAAATCAAAGTTTCTGATTCTTTAGTAAAATTCAAATCCTCTTAAATTCTAAGCAATTGCTACGTTGTATTGCTATATATTGGATTGTAATCTTTATGATTCAATATATGTGGTAAAATGTAAAATTTAATTCAAAAATTTAATTCTTTCGGCAAAGTCAAACTCTGACATTCCATTCCCAAGCCACTAACTGGAATGAAAAGAGTCGAGTTAGCTTTTTAAAATTTTCCTAATTATTGAGAACCATTTTGTTGAATGAAAAATTCAACACAGTGAGTTCCAAAGATAAGGGGAAATACTGTCGGATTTTTGAATTTTTATCTTTTGAATCAAATTCAATTCTTATTGTTACATGTATTACTACGACACTCCCCAGTGGTATAACATGTACAATTTAAATTCAATCATTTTCAAATTCAAACTTAAGATTCAATCTTTTTATCAAATTCAGACTCTAACATTTTACCTCGAGTCGAATGGCAAAGTAAAAGAATCGAGTGAAAATTCTTACATTTTCCTTTTGAAATCCGTAAACCATTATGTTGAAATCAAATTCAATATATTGAGTTTCAAAATTTGAGAAAAATCATCTAAAATTCAAACCTCCTTTCAAAGTCCATTCAAATCAAACTCGAATCATCATTGTTATATGCTTTCTACAACATTTATTTGTAGTTATACATATATAATGAAAACTCATTTTTTCTTTAAATCGAAGTTAACCTTTATATCTTATCGTCGTACACCGGATTATAATTCTTATAATTCGATATACATAATAAGATATAGACTTCTTTTCAAAATCAAATTCAAAGTTCTAATTCAAATATTCTCTTTTCCAAATCTCAGATAATCAACTCTTCTGAAATGGTTGGAAAATTGTTATTCTCAATGGGCGGTGACTTAATGATTAAAGAACTGGTATATGAGAATTTGATTCAGTTTGGAGTGGGGTTTAAATCTCTATGACTGGTAATGAATTGGAATACTTTGGTAGACCTCGCTGTTGAGGGAGAGAAGGATGCCCCGGTAGTTCAGTTAGCTATAGGAGCAGGAAATGATGC
>NW_021422058.1:0-975 GCF_001605985.2 Dendrobium catenatum
AAAATATTTGTCAAATATTATTAAAAAAATATTTAATTAATTTAAAATATGTTTATTAAACAACAAGAAATTAATGATGCGAGGAGAGTTAAATGATCAACTTCTACATTGCCGGCATGCATATATTTTTCTTTATCATATTTAAAATAAAGCAAACTTATATTGAAAAGGTAATTAACTAATTAATTGGATAATTATTAAAAAGATTCACCTCACATTAGGGGTGTCAATATTTGGCACGACTTGAAAACTCTACTTGAAACTGACCCAAAAATTTTGGGTTAGGGTTAACACGTTTGAGAAACGGGCTGGGTTTGAGATTCCGACCAATTTGTAAAATCGGGTTGGATTCGGGTTGACTCGGAAACCCGAAATCAAACCTGGTTGGCTCGGGAATATGGCGCGTGAATGACCTCATCTGGTTGGCGTTGTTCTGTGACATGTATGGTCGTCGTGGTCGAGCCACCTCGTCGGCGTCGAGTCGCCTCATGGCTCACAAGCTGCACTCTGTCACTCCCATTCCTGTTGACCTGCCCACAGGGCCCAGGCGCAAGGCCTAACCGCGCGACTCGCAGTGTCGAACCCGTCTCACTACTACGCTTGCTCGCACAGTTCGGTACTCCGGTCTGTTTGCACCCTCACGCCGCGCATCTGACTTAGTCAAACCCGTCTTTGCTTGCTTCCTAGTGATTTCTACTTAGTGCCCCGGGTCAGCTGTGTCAGGTTGGGTTAACCTGGGTTTTTGGGTTGTAAAATATTTCGTGTTTTTAAAAACGGGTCAGATTCGGGTCGTGTCGAATAGAAGCGGGTCAATGACAGGTTCGACCCGAACCCGATCCACAACCCTATTTTGACACCCCTAGCTCAGACTAAGGCTTCCTTTAAGATGGATTTCTTGCTACTTTATAAGGAATTTTTAGTACAATTTTTTTTAATATAGAATTTTTATATTAGAAAGTTGTTTATAAGCCTAAA
>NW_021422059.1:0-291 GCF_001605985.2 Dendrobium catenatum
AGGGAAGTATAAAAATTAACTAATAGTGAGATTTAACATTTCCCTAAATCCTGTTTCCAACAACGCCTAAATCATACTCCAATCTTGCATTCATTCAGACGACCTCTTGTTAATAGGATTTAGCAAAAATCATGCCCGAACTTTGTATAAATCCTATTAACAGAATTTTGTGTAAATCTCTATTCAAATCCAACACAATTCCTGTACAAATCATGTATAATTTCTTTTAAATTGAAATTAGTTAGTTTTTAAAGTATAATTAATTATTATTGTTAATAATTAATTATATTT
>NW_021422060.1:0-286 GCF_001605985.2 Dendrobium catenatum
AAGAGCGAGGGGAAAGGGGGAAGGCGTCGACAAGAGGCTTTTGCTGTTGCTGTCTTTGATGGAGAAATGTAGTCATGGATAGACAGATCTGTCAAGGGGTTTTCAAGTTGGGGAAGTAGAAGATCTCGAAGTGGGTCGAAGAAGGGATCGATCGCCGTAAAGATGAACGGAAAGCTTGGATTTTTACGATCTTCGGAAGAAAAGGGGAAAGGGAAAAGATGAAAGGGAAAGTGCTTCGCAATATAATTATTACTCAAATTATTAGATAATATAATTAATTATTAAA
>NW_021422061.1:0-285 GCF_001605985.2 Dendrobium catenatum
TCCTTTGGAAATTTTTTGTATAGAAATTTTTAACACTTTTATTATATATGTTTAAAAGCACAAAGCTATGATAAATTATCATTTAATTATATGTAGGGGTGGAATAACATTATTGGCAGGGAGGAAATTGTCCCCCTTAAAAATGTAAAATCCTTATTAGACTAATGGCTATTTAGTAATTTTCCCCTCTAACTTGTTAAAATTTGCACTAATTGAGCCTTTTTCATGTATTTTTTCCTGATTAAGAACTCTGCCCATGACGCACGCGGCTCTCCCTCTCTGCTC
>NW_021422062.1:0-1387 GCF_001605985.2 Dendrobium catenatum
ATCCAAGTTAAAAAATTTCTAAATTCCTCAAATGATTTACTTTTATGAAATAGAAATCTAACCCAACTGAATCTAGAGTAATCATCCATTATAACAAATCCGTATACCTTCCCTCCTAGACTTACAGTTCCAACTGGTCCAAAAAGATCCATGTGTAAGATTTCCAAAGGTTTACTAGTCCTAAGATCCTTATTGGACTTAAAAGAGGACTTAACTTGCTTTCCTAATTGACATGCATCACAAATGTGATCCTTATTAAAGTCTAGTTTAGGTATACCTCTCACTAAATTCTTTTGGGTAATCTTTCTAAGGTTTTTCATGCTAGAACTACAAAGTCTCCTATGCCAAAGTCATGACTCATCAGAAACAATTTTCAAACAAAAGGCAGTAGGAGTATGAATGCAATTTAAATCTAGCATATAAATATTGTTTACCCTTTTTCCATTCAGCACATCTTTACCATTTATGCTTAATTTACAGCTAGTAGGAAAAAAAATTACACTATAGCCCTTATCACATAGCTGACTTATACTTATTAAATTATGCATTAATCCTTCAACCAACAACACATTGTCAATAAAAAAGTTTTTCAAGTTTCCAATCATACCTAATCAAACCACTTTCTTTGAGATGTTATCTCCAAGTGTTACCTTGCCTCCACTCTTGGCTTCCAGCGTTATGAATTGAAAAGTATCTCTAGTCATATGCTTTGAACATCTGTTGTCCAGGTACCATATACTCCCATGAGGTCTTATGTGAGAGCGACCCTGCAAAAATATCAAACATTAGACCTGGGAACCCAAACAAGTTTGAGTTCTACTTTTAGCAATTTATAATCAGATGCATGTATGATATGTCTAGGTTTATGCATCTTAGGTCTCCACACCAAATCAGATTTCATCTTCAAAGTACAGGTGTGTGCTATATGTCCAAATAATCCACAATTATTACTTTTGACATTAGGAAACGTATTCCTAAGTCTTCCATCAATTGTTTGTCTTCTAAGGGATTCCATATATTTAGGATAAAATTTAGGATTTGTAAAATTTTTAAGTTTGGGGGATATCCTATTATCCTCAAGAGCTTTTATTTTCAACTTATAAAAAGAATTCATATCTTTTAAAATTTGATTTGTATAATTGACTCTATATATTTTTCTCTCTTATTCATCCTTAAATTTTTGAAATTCTTTTTCAAGATCAGCATAGGATGATTTTAAAATCTCATGATTTTTATTCAGATCATCATATTCATCAAGTGATTTCATGTGGTTGTCATCTATTAAAGCATGATCTTTCCTAAGGATTTCATGATTTTTCTTAAGTTCTTCCAATTCTAAACTTACACTTGCATGCATCTTTTTCATTTTCCTATATGCATCATGTAT
>NW_021422063.1:0-229 GCF_001605985.2 Dendrobium catenatum
TTTTTTAATTAAAAAAATGTTGGATGAGCTCTGAAAGTTTTTTTTTTCATAAAAAAATGTTGTTAGTGATATTCGCATAATAAATATGTGTTACATTTTTATGATTTTATATTTTCTATTTATCTTGAATTTTTTTATTTTTTCTGCATGATTTTTTTATTCGTAATTTTGATTAATTTTAGCATTCTATATTATAAAAATTTGTAGTCCTTTTTAGGTAAGGAATTTC
>NW_021422064.1:0-271 GCF_001605985.2 Dendrobium catenatum
ATGTTAACTTCTGTGCTAAAAAATTGTTTTAAGAAGTAATAAGAAAGCAATCTCAAATGAAGCTTTAGATTGTGCGTGTCAAGATCAAGCTGTCTTAAATTTAATAAAAAGCGAAAAAAGTAGGTTGACATTCTGTTACAGATTTTAATAATTTGTTAATAATTTTAAAAAATAGAGCTAAAAGAGTATCGATTTTTATTGATTTTATAAATAATTAACATTTAAGTGTTATATGGGAAAAAATAATTATTTTATAATAATAAAATTAAGT
>NW_021422065.1:0-238 GCF_001605985.2 Dendrobium catenatum
GTGGTGATTTGATTTTGAAAATAAAAAAATCTTTCCTTCAAATCGGTTTTTAATTGACCGACTTCGCCTTCCAAGACATCCACCTTCTTTCCGGCCATTGTCCTTCTAACGGATCCACAAAAAACTTCTTCCGGAGACAAGAAACTTGCTGAAATTTCAGAATTTCAGCCGCCGGTGGTCCCGGAACGATGCTCTGATACCAATTTGATAGGAAATACTTAGATCCAAGTATTCCTAT
>NW_021422066.1:0-777 GCF_001605985.2 Dendrobium catenatum
ATCCACTAACTAGTAAGATCCTCCTTTGTATGTTTTCTCTACCACAAAGGGACCTTCCCAAGTTGATTCAAATTTATCACCTATTTTTTGATGGCTAAGATAAGTCTTAGAATTAAAACCAAGTCTCCTACTTTAAAAGTTCTGTGACATAAAACTTATCGTGTGTTTGAATCATCTTGGCTTTATATAACTCTAGGTTTTGTTGCGACAATAGATGCTTCTCTTCAAAATCTTCAAGTTCTTCTTGTTTGAGTCTTGCATTCTACTCTTCAATGATCTTAAAGTTGACTATTATTAGTAATGAAGGTAATTATACCTCTAAAGGAAAAAAAACCTCTGCTCCAATTACCAAAGTATATGGTATTGATTAAGTAAGAGTTCTATATGTGGTTCTGTATGCCCACAAAGTCTCTCCTAACTTTGCACGCCATTAGCATTTATTATTACAAGTGTTTTCTTTGTAATTTTGATCCAAGATTTTGTTGAAGGCTTCAACTAATCCATTTGCTTGAGGGTATAAGATTTTTGAATATCTCCAGTCAATGTTGTAATATTTAGAAAAATTATTTATCTTAATACTTCCAAATGATGAATCATTTTCTGATATGATTTGATGAGGAATACAAAATTGATATACGATATGGTCTTTAAAGAAGTTTAGAATATGATGAGCTTTTACTTCTCTCAAGGAAATTGCTTCACTTTGAAAAATAATATGTAGCTACTAATATGAACTTATAACCTCTAGAGGATGGTGAATCAATTAGTTTAACAATA
>NW_021422067.1:0-434 GCF_001605985.2 Dendrobium catenatum
TAGTGTAGATACTACACTCTTTTTACAAAAAGTCAAAAAGAAAATTCTCATTGTTCAGATATACGTGGATGACATTTTATTTGGATCTTCAGATAAAATGTTATGCGATGACTTTTCAAAAACAATAAGTAATGAGTTTGAAATGACCATGATGGGAGAACTTAATTACTTTCTTGGCTTTAGTCTAAAACAAATGGATAATGGAATTTTTCTTAGCCAATCAATGTATATTAAGGATATTTTAAAGAAATATGAAATGGATAGTGCAAAACCCATGAACACCCCAATGAGTTTGACAATCCAATTAGATAAAGATCCTAGTGGAAAATCAGTAGATCAGAAAGAATACAGAGGAATGATTGGATCCCTTCTTTACCTGACTGCCAGTAGACCGGACATAATGTTTAGTGTGTGCCTTTGAGCCCATTTCCAAG
>NW_021422068.1:0-430 GCF_001605985.2 Dendrobium catenatum
CTCGTCGAGCTCGAGCTCGGATTTTGAACTCAACTAGAGCTCGGGTTTTGATTGTCGAGCTCGACTTGAACACCCCCTGGCTCGAGCTCGATTGGACTCGTTTGCACCCCTAGATAAGATTAGAGATAATCGTTTAAAATATGTGGTCATATAAAACTTTGGTCTTCGTATATTAAATTTACTTATGTTAAGAAATGTAGAAATAGACAAAAAAAAATAGAAAGTATTAAAATATTTTTTATTAAGAAACGTAGAAATAAACAAAAGAAAAGAGCATTTGAGTCTTAATAGTACATAATAAAAATATTCATGGAATCGGCCCATATAATAATATAAAGACTCATACACCGCTCATCTTAATATATTGGTTCGGAACTTTGGTTAGCAAGTAAGAGATCTTGAATTTAAAAAATATGTGATTTGTGTGTGA
>NW_021422069.1:0-340 GCF_001605985.2 Dendrobium catenatum
AAAAGAGCAGAGCAAGTATACCAGCTAAATTTATAAAGGATACACATAGTATCCAACATAAGCCAATAAAAACTTCAATATAAACTAAAGATGCTCAAAACAATCCAATTTAAATGGTTAATACCATAAGAGATAAGCCCAGAAGTGTGCAGGTAAGGAAGCAACAAACAACCAACAGTAATCTGATGCAACTACATCCCACCCCACAACTTAAAAACTTCCAAGCAGCAAGAAAAGGGAAACATCACCGAACAGCTAACAATACTCTGCCCAATTTTATATAAACCATAAAAGCAACAAAACATAACAACCCCCAAACCTAAAAAAGTGAACCCATAAA
>NW_021422070.1:0-370 GCF_001605985.2 Dendrobium catenatum
ATATAATCTATTATATATATCATTAAAAATTAAAATTTTTGCATCGCATATTACTTTCTTAGACTCCTTACATGCCTCTTTATATTTTTTCCAATTATATGAGTTTTTATATCTAAACCAATTTTTATAACAAAGTTTCTTATTTTTTATCTTTTTTGGTGCATTTTGATTCCACCATCAATTATTTTTATTATTAGGAGTTTTTTCCTTTTGATACTCCAAGCATATTCTTTGCAAGATTCTTAATATCACTAACTACTTTTTCTTACATAACATTAGTTTTCTCATGTACAGATAAAATCTTAAGATCTAGAATCTTAATTCTAAAAATACTTTTTGTTAGTATTTTTAAAATGCCCCATCTAATCCT
>NW_021422071.1:0-235 GCF_001605985.2 Dendrobium catenatum
AATATTTTAATTTTTCTGTATGTCGTACGGTACGATCTGGATCGTACTAACGATCTGATGTAGCAGAAATTAATTAAAATATTTAATTTTCCTAAAAAAGATATTCTTAAAATATAACTAATCGAACTGTATGAACATCACATCGTACTATACGACCTGTTATAATTAGAAAGCCTATCGCGCATTAAATAAGCAAAAATTTGAATTTGAAAAGTTGTTCTAATCGTACTGTACG
>NW_021422072.1:0-395 GCF_001605985.2 Dendrobium catenatum
CCAATCTTGAGCCTCAAAATAATCTTAAATGATATATGATGTACCTAAAATATTAGTACACACTTAAACAAATATGCAATACAAATGTTATGAGAAATTAAAATTCAATCAATAGTGATTGTTATTATCAAAATCACAAACTCGAGATCCCGCTTTACAACAATCTCCCCCTTTTTTATGATGACTAATATTTTTTTATTAAATTTGCAAGTTAATTATATTTTCTCCTAAGCTTCCTTTTAGAAAGTGAAGTATTTTAAAAATAAGGGAACAAGACACATATTTTTTAATAAAATAAAAAATAGAAAAGAAACCAAAATAGAACATAAACATATGAAAAACATAGAACTAAATAGAATAAAAATAAGTTACAACCAAATACTAATCCCCCTTAG
>NW_021422073.1:0-294 GCF_001605985.2 Dendrobium catenatum
TCAAGCTCTTTCACAAACATCAGCCATCAAATTCTCTTTTCTCCTCCACCTTATTTCTTTCTTGCAATAGTAGCTCTTAGTGAACTCTTCTCAAACTCCTCTCCTTCTATCGTGAGTTTTTTCATATCCCTTTTCTCTTTTTTCTCTCTTTCTTCATCTTATGCTTCAAATCAGGTACTTAATAGTTCTTTCAACTCTATTCTGAGGTTAGATTTGATTTGTAATAAAGTTATATAGCCTTAAATTTCTCGATGGAGGAGTTCTATCTTACTTTGGGAGGCCTTATTTGAGTTT
>NW_021422074.1:0-333 GCF_001605985.2 Dendrobium catenatum
CCATTAAACGTAAACACTTGCGGGATGCTATATCTGAAGAGTTCCTTGCTCTCCAAAAATAAGGCACCTGGTCACTTGTTTCACCTCCTCCCAAGCTAACGTTCTTGGTTGCATATGGACATTCTAAATTAAACATGCACCTTATGGTCAGATCGAGCGGTATAAATCCTGACTGGTTCCACAAGGCTTTACTCTGGATTTTGGCATCAATTAGAGTGAGACCTTCAGTCCAGTGGCCAAAATACCAACTATACACATCCTTTTTCTAGTTGGTCTCCATCGGAACTGGCCCACTTAATAATTTGACATATCAAATGCCTTCATACATGGTGA
>NW_021422075.1:0-315 GCF_001605985.2 Dendrobium catenatum
TGGGATAAAGGCTTGATGTTGTTGTTGTTGTTGTATTTGAAAGAAATATTTCAAAATCTAGGAGCACATATCCTAGCATATTTTCTCTTAAATTCACTTTATTCTAATATATTATAATATAAAATTTAACACATTATTTTTATTAATATATATTCAAAAAAATTCTCATTCTTTGATCCCCTAACAAAAATCGACAAACCATAACAATATTTTATTTATTTCATATTATATATAAATCATGCGATGATTTAATGCACCCATTAATTACTCTGTTCTCTATTGAAGTATTGATGAATTATTTTGGTAAGTAATTAT
>NW_021422076.1:0-234 GCF_001605985.2 Dendrobium catenatum
AGAGGTCGGGCGGAAATCCGACGTCACTTGGAGGTCGGGCAAAATTCTGACGTCACTTGGAGGTCGGGCAGAATTCAGACATCACTTGGAGGTGAGGTAAAATTCTTGCATCACTTGGAAAGTTGAGAAAAATTCCAGTATCATTTTGGCAGAATTCTGGAATCATTTGGGTATAATTCCAGTGGTGATGGTTTAGTAGTTTGTTCCCTCCTATCCTCCTCTCTTCTCCTTCTT
>NW_021422077.1:0-433 GCF_001605985.2 Dendrobium catenatum
CATAACGACTACCTTCATCAAATAATAGGGTCCATTTGGCAACATCGCGTTGGACCAACCAATCAAAAGCCTCATGCTTTGTCATTTTAATTTCATCCATCATTCGATTGAAATATGCGTAATCGTCAGTATTCCCGGCAAAATACATTTTGTTACTCAAACCCTCACTATCTGGAGTACCCAAACGACGGACCAGCTTTTTAAAATTTTCACGTAAGTGACGAAGACAATGCCTATGAACAGCATTAGGAAATACTTCCCTGCACCCGCGAACTAATCCTGGGTGCTTATCTGAAACTATACACAACTTCTGTCGATTAGCAACCACTGGAATAAGTAGTTGAAGCTTTTGTAGGAACCAAATCCATGATTCATTGCTTTCCGATTCCACCACTGCAAAAGCTAGTGGAAACAATCCACCATTTCCATCAAT
>NW_021422078.1:0-368 GCF_001605985.2 Dendrobium catenatum
CGGCTTCAAAACCGTACGTGGAGCTTCCGCCTCATACGGCTCCTCTAGGGATGGGGGTAGGGCCACCCAGCTTGTGCGGTTCAGGTTGTTGTACACGACCCCCAAGAATAGAAAGAATAAGAATTAGTAAGTTCAAAATTCACGAACCAATGCAACGAAATAATAAGAAGAATCCCCCTTCCTGCGGAGATCCTCAGCCATCTTATGAAGAAGATAAGATTGATTTCCAGCTCGTCACGAGTGTGAATGTCGTTGTCCATCGGGGCCGCGAATTCGGCCTAACATTTCTCCCTTTTGGACTCCAGAAAAGATACAAGAGCCCCCCTCGAGGCATTTCGGGAGCAAATCCGGATGCCGATAAAGTCCCT
>NW_021422079.1:0-525 GCF_001605985.2 Dendrobium catenatum
ATGGCCAAAGTCGTTATACTCCCCAATAGCACTAAATCCTTAAAATATAAAATCAATAGGATATGCTCAATAGGGCACAAAGTTCTTTGTTAGCTAAGGTAGACTCAAATTTATCCCCTTAGACAAATATTCACCTCATGTCTTCAAGGTACCTTGGACAAAGCAAACTATAACTACCGACAAGGATCCTTCTATCAGGTTGGGTTGACTACCTCCTCTGACTAAGTAAACAAGGGAAAATAACGACCCGAGATGATGAAACGGGATGACAGAATCATGGGATCTTGATCGGGTTCATCATCCATTCCCCCACCATCCGCTTTAAGTGCAAGATGGTGAAATTTCTAATTTTAAATGTTAAATTTCAATTACTAAACCCATGGTGCTACTATACACCAAATACCACGTATATTTATGTATTTGTTTGACAACTAGCCTTAATCGAAAGTTCTCTCTCGCTATCGGGAGGGGTAATTAACTATAGGTTGGGTCGACTACCTCCTCTGACTAAGTAAACAAGGGACC
>NW_021422080.1:0-236 GCF_001605985.2 Dendrobium catenatum
AAATCATCAGCCATTAAGCACAAATTTGTTCTCTCCTCTTCAGGTTCAGTCTGAGATGAGTCAGATGTAGACTGTGCCCAGAAAGCTATTTGGGCTCGCTTCTTATCCTTTTTGAATTTAGGTTTCTCCTCATTCTTTTCTTTGCTTGAGTGATCCTGAAGTGTTGGATAATCAGCTAAGACATGTCCAGGCTTCCTGTATTCAAAACAAACAACATCAGAAGAACCTTTAAAATT
>NW_021422081.1:0-200 GCF_001605985.2 Dendrobium catenatum
TCTTTGAGCGCAGATTTAAAATATAGCATTTTTCCCCACCTAAAAGCAGTGACGGGTACTTAATTAAACAATTTTTTTTACAAATAACAAATTTCTCCGCCTGCTAAGAAAAGCAGTCACGGGTACTTATATTTTCATGCATACGAATTTCCCCGCTCGCTCGGTGCGTCACGGGTACTTAAGTTTTTTTTTTCCTCGCC
>NW_021422082.1:0-18802 GCF_001605985.2 Dendrobium catenatum
CAATTTTGTTGTCTTTGGTTAGATGATAAATTGAAAGAAATTTGTGAGAGATTTGAGGAATGTGAAGTAGCTGAGATAAAATCAACTTACGGGTTGGTGTTGGTAATAATCCCGAGCCTTTGTGTGCAATGGGTATTATACTACCATCCCCGATTTGAATGTTGTCATCACCATTGTATGGTATAGCATCTCCCAATGCAAGATTGCTGACATCATTTGTCAGGTGTGCTGTTGCACCTGAATCCAGGTACCAATCAGGATTCTGATTGTCATTTGTAACATTAAGAGCCGTGTTGTTCTTTTGTGGTGGGGGAACATAGTTGCTGTTATATCTGTGCCAACAATTGTTGGCAGAGTGTCCCTTCTTGTTGCATATCTGGCATTGCTTTAGTGGCTGATTGTTGCTTCTGGTATTCTGGTAGTTATTTCTACCTCTTCCTCTTCTTCCCCTTCCTCTATTTGTATACAATGCTGTATTCTGATCTTGATGATTAAGTTGTTTTGCTGCTTCTGTGTTGAGGTTGATTTCTTCACTGATCAAGAATGCGTATAAGTCATCAAGACTTATTGGATGAACCATGGTTCGTATGGTGCTCTTGAATGATTGGTAGGCTGATGGTAACCCATTCAATGTGTAAAGAATTACATCTTCTTTATCGATTTTTTCTCCTGCAGCTGCTATCTTGTCCACTAATGTCTTTACTTCATTCAGATACTCTGCAATGGTTTGTTGTTTCATTGAAATATTATGTAATTCATTTTTAAGTTGAACTACCCTTGATCTGTTAGAAGCTTGTAATCTTCTTTCAATTGTAGTCCATATTTCAGCCGCGGACTCAAGATGGAGGACATATGGAAGAATGGTTGTAGATATTGTAGAACAAAGTGCAGCTTCTAGGTTTTGATCTATCAAAACCCATTCCGTATATTTTGGATTGATTACAGACGATCCATCACTCATCTGTTGAAAATGATTCAGTGGAATGAAATCTGGATCTATAAAACTGTAAAACCCATTTGCTTTCAACAACTTTGTGACTTGCGATTTCCATATGGAATAATTTTCGCTTGACAATTGTGTATTCACGATGTTCTTGATATTTGAAATAACAAATTTCAAAGTTGCAGGTATGCTACAAGCATCTGTGCTTGACTCAGTTGACGGATTTGTGGTTTGGGAAGAAGAAGATTGTGCCATGTTCAGAAAATATTACTTGAATTTTGAAGACTTTTCTTGATCTTGAACAGGAAATGAAATTCTGTGCTCTGATACCATAAAGAAGCGGGAAAGCTATATTTGAGCACACAGCGAAATATCTTTCTTGTATTATTTTTTATTACAAGTACATGTATTTATACTGTTTACATATACTTAATATGTGGCTGAGAATGAATATAAAACATGTGGTTGATATTCATTTCTTGAATACAGTTGGCGAGCACTCTGTTTTAACTTGCTTTGATAAAACGAGATGTCGGCTATCTTCGTTCTGTCTGTTTCCTTTTGCGACTTTCTTCGCTATGGTTGTCTTCTTCTTTTTACTTTATTATAACGTCTCTCAATAACTGATGTTATAACTGAAAAAATTCTGAGCTTTGATCAAATCCTCTTGGTCTATAATATATATATATTTCAAAAAAATAATTTGAATTATATATATAATATAAATAATGGCGATTTCATTTATAGATAATTGTTATAATCGATCTTAGTATTATATTTAATTAACTAGTTAGTATTTTTGTAATCATATATTAACTATATATATATAATTATATATATATATATATATATTATATATATAGATATATATATATATATATATATATATATATATATATATATATATATATATATATATATATATATATATATACGCGTAGTTTTATCCTGCAAAAGTTTAGTTTTGATTTGACGTTTTAAGTACTGAAATTAAAATAAGTATTTTTGGACTTTGTCAAGATTCGACATCTATAAAATAGGGTGGCAAACAATGCATACGTCACAAAAATCATTCTATCGTGCACGAATTTGGGCAAAATCAAGTTGGTGCTTCCGAAGTTAAAATTTGGGATCATCCAATTCGATTTCAGAACAACTATAGTCAAAGCCGACGTCTGATAGGAACCCTGATGGAACACTAAGATTTGACTCACCAAGCTCAAATGGGTTCCAAATTCAATAGACTTGGAAGCACTTATGGGAAGGTTTCAAAACTAATAATTTGGATATCAAAGGTTTCCAAATGTTGACATGCTTATAATCAAATTCGTAGCGGCTTCCGAGACGAAAATCCAACAAGCCTTAAGATCGTCAAATTCTGATTCATTAATGCATTCAAATGCCGATAAACGCTCGTAATGATTGGGGGAAATCAATACAAGATCCATTGATTGGAGTACTGCTGAATGCTTACCCGTAGATACTTCGCAGATTTACGTGGTGTGTACTCATGAAAACTATAAATTAGACCCACACTCTCTATGTGATGGGGATCTGTTGCCTAGAGAATCAGAGGAGAGTTCTGAAGCTTCAGAGTATCCTAGCACCACTTGCCCGGCATCCTGATAGTCGCCGGACTTTCAGCACGACCATCGTCGACACCGCCCGGCTTGCGACGATGCCAACTTCCCCTGTAGTCGTCAACCGCTCTGGACTTTCATCCTACCTTTGTTAGATCACTGTCGACTTGCCTCCAGACTTCCCCTAGCATCCAAAGCACCATTTGGACTTTTGCTCGACTTTGTTGGATCATTCCCCCGGAGTTAAACTTCTGCCTGAACGTAGTCGAACTTCCACGCCGGCGTCACAGATCTTTGCATACTCTCCAAACTAGATGTAATTTGACCGCCTTCAAGTCAAGACGGTCCGGTCAACATTGGATTCACTCAAAATTAGTGGAGATCTTTTCATGTTTGGGCGAGATCTCGTGGTTTTTCCCTCTTTGAGCTATTCACGTAAAAAAATATCGAAGTTTACTTCTCTCTTTCTTTTATGTGCCGTATAAGCTGTGCATTGCTAAGACAAAGAAAATTTACCGTCACTCTATCACCGGCGAATATCCTAACGCGCGAACAGTATTCATTATCTATGGTAATGATGTTACAATTAACATTTGTGGGTGCTATAATTTGATCCTCCAAGGTTGAATCGTGCATCAGCCTGGACCACGCGACTTCGCGATTCTATATTCTACAGCGTGTCTCAGACCTTGCGAACGTATAGTATCACTACCGTTCAATCGTCGCTCCTCTCGACTTTAGGTGCTGCTACGTACTGCACTCCAGAGCGTCTCGGCCTGATGTACTGTGAAAATTTGGAAATTTTACGGGAATAAAAAATGCATAATTGAGGCATACAGGGAGACAGCTGGTGCGAATAAATGACGTTGGGTGTAATCTGCATTAAAAAATTTTACATTAACACGAAGAAATTTTGTCTCAGAGGATGAGACACCTCTGGATAACCCGTTACTGAGCTTGTCCTCAACCCTGAAATGACCGTACAACAGGCTATATGTGATTTAAACGTTGGAGGCAGAGTTCGATACAAGCGATCTAACGTCGACACCAGATAACGTAGTAGTGAGTGCAAAGACCACTAACTCTCCGCGAATACGAGCTCATACTGGCTCTGGCTCTATGGGTATGTCGAGAGCTGTTCTGATCTCTTTGGTCCGTGTTTTCCAATCATTTCGCATCACGCTGTATGATTTGATGCAGTCGCTTAAGACTAGATAGAGTTATCCATCTCCGTTAATCAAGGTCCAAACACAATACATGGAATAAAGGGATGTGGAATTATTGCTGCCACTCGATTGAAGACAGGGCTATGTGTCACTCGGGCCTATCCTCCAAAATCTTCAAATTCCAGCTGCCAACAATTGTCTCTCATGACATATATTCTATAAAATCTGTTCCTCTTACATATCTCATGCTATATAAAGTCTTCTTCAGCCATTATAGACGATATAGATGCATTCTTTCACATAATCTAGGATAGCTACAACGTGCGATAAAAGAAAGAGATGATGAGAGTGAAAATAGATAGAAGAGAGGAGAGATTATGATTATTTCTTATAGTATCTATTTTTCGATAGAGTAAATCAAACGCGTGCATTACTCAAAACCGTTATTTGTAGGTTTACACGCTTAATAAGTGTAAAGGATATCAAGTAGTACATTCCCATGACAAGTCCCTAAAGTACATCAAAATCCGGGTCCATCACAAAGCAATTACGATGAAATAGATATCGGCTAACGTATTCCTCGAATTACTGTTGATTTGAATATTACGTGTATAGTGCATAATTTAACTCTCTAACACAAATGAAGCCTAACTTCATGGTGTAGTTGATTCAATATTATATTTTTCCCTAAGATGATGTGACTCCATATATTAATAATTTCAGTAGCACACATAATCGACTAGATAATTATTTAGAGTAGGTAGTATGAGATCTATTCTGAAAGGTTGCTAGTCTCACAAAATAGTAAGATAAAGGACAAGATTGGAGACCGTTACTGTTGCGCGGTATAGGACCATACGATATGATCGCACGGCCCAGATGGGTCATGACTACGCGAGTGAGTAAATTTGTTTGTCCTTCTCAAGAGCGCAATTGCACAGATGCCGAGTGTCTACTCCGCAAAGGTTACTAAACGAGTAGAACGGAGTGAGTGGAAAGTAATAAATCACCTGGTTTCCGATAACGTTTTCCTATCATATGCGCGTATGGGAACCGAAATGTTTGACAAAGTAAGAGAGATATGGAAAAACCACTAAGATCTCTCAACAAACCAAATGATACTCAGAAATGCTACCAATATCACTACTCAATTGCTTCAAAGTGATATTGTAGCGAGAGACAATGCTAGGCTGCGTTGACCAGACCGTCCCTAAGTATCAGTATTAGATGACACATACAATAAAATAATTATTTAGTACACGTAGATATACAAGAGATAATGCGAAAGTATTATGGATGAATTTAGATCCTAAGGTTCTGACAATCGAGGGAGTAGTGATAACCATAGTACGTATCTTGAAATTGTCTCAGCAGAGAAAGCTTAGCTAAGAGTGGATATAAGATTCCATCATAGCAACAGTCTGCTCTTATAAGTTTCAAAAGCCAATTTTGGGATTGTGGAATTGCATTTTAGAAGATATGAAGAAGTGTGTGCATTGTGGACCCGTAAAAACAGTCGTGACAGTAATTCAGAACTCTTCAATACTATATAGTATGTTTTCTAGTGAAATATGTAATGTGTGATGTGAAGCCTAAGATGTGACGCGATTGGGTACGTTACCTAAGCGTACACCAAAGTATTTCATTGGCATGTTTGAACAGATAGGGATACAGGAAAGATACTAAGAAGCAAGTGTCTCAGGTAGATCTGTAGGATAGAGATCAGTGTGTCCTGAAACCTCACTGAGGCGGACTAGTCACACTCAGAGTAGCATCACGTGGCAGTGGTGCTGAGAGTACTCATTCATTATTGAACACCTCTAGGGCATCATACATCTTTATTGGAACGTCTTTGCGAGTAGCTACAAAATGTATGGTTAAGACCACCAATTACTCCTATACTTACAGAAGTGTGGGGAGCCCATTTAAGGACTCAGAAATAAAACTACAATAAATCAATTTTAAACTAATAAATTTTACATATAGAAATTTCCCTAAATTTGTCCTTAACAATATAGTATCTAGATACCGCACTAACAACAAAAACCTTTTTAACATAATAAATAAAGAGACACAGACTAGTGAGGTGCTAAATTTTCATGAACGTGAGTTACTGCCGGCAATTATCAATGTGTATGGTATGAGGTATTCGTGTAATTTCGGAATTACCACTCCAAAATGACTCTTAGCCTAAGTCGAATTATAAATAGCTTTAATGAATATCAAATAACATGTAAGAATACGATTATACAAGGAATATTATAGAACTGACATAGTTAGATAAAAGTGGCAGAACATCGTTGATTAACGTGTCTCAGGTACAATAGGACTCTCGCAATGCTTTCTATATTTGCATGAAAATTTGCATAAGCATGCACACCAATTTCGAAAGATCATAGAACTCCTTTCAAATAAGTAAAATCAGTACAATTTCAGTTTTAAAGTTCTTGGTAGAGATATCCCAAATCTCTAGTGAAGTGCAATACGTCTGAAAGCAAGGTCTAACTTTATTGTATAGAACACACCTCCTAAAGATTGCTAGCTGACTCGCGCACTAACAGTCATCTAACAAACTTGTATTATAGGTGTTCTCAATTAAGGATTTAATATTTTTATAGAGATTTGGAAAACTTCCAATAATTCTAATTTGAAAAGTACGCTTTAATCCCTGTTGTAGTAGTTTGACATACCAATTTCCTTAAGATTCGTTAATTATAAAAATATCCTACACAGTATTATTATAGTATACAGAAAAATCATGATTACCCAACTTGTCTCATTATATAATACGACGATGCTAATCAAACTGCAATATGCTGCCTTCAATGATTTAATCTTTATGTGCATTGATAGAATGATTTTTTGATATCTGAAGTAAATACAGTTATAAATACCTGTATCAATCATCTTCTAGAATGTCGAAGCTACTAGTAACCCAGTGCCTACGAGGCTATCTATCTTACAGAAGTCCAGCAGAGAGTATGAAATTAACTTCTACGATGTAACTTCTCTGGTACTGAGTACCAATTTAAAGCAATCCACAGTTAACCATTTTAACTACACTTAATATTTACAAAGTTCATATAAATCTAATCTGATACGTTAACTTAATTATATAATCCCTTTAATCTATACTTTATAACAAATTCAAAAATTTCTTAGAGAATATTATAATACTAAACATACCCAGCTTAGGATCATCTACTAGCCACACACTTTACCATACTAACCACTATTTAGATGGTTTGCATTCTTAGACAATTCAACATCTATAGATCATAGGTGGCCGTGATGTGAGTTACTTTACGGCGTTTTGCCAATTTTTTACGTATAATTTTTACTGCCATTTGTATGGAATGAAATGCTTTTTATTTTTATATATATATTATATTTTTAGGGTTATTTATAATATTTATGTACTCATAGTGATGTACTTATTTTCGCACAATATATATAATATTATTTAGTAGATGATGAGCATTTATGATACGTAATAGATAACCCTTAGGATAGGTACATACTGGTAATGTTCTACATTAGTTCGCTATGATGTATGGCCAAGTTCCAAAACAGAGGCTAATAAAAAAGCGTAAGCGCTAACTCAAGATATAAATAAAAAAAATTACTATTTATAATAAGCGTTTTGCACAGATATCATCATTAGCGCTGAGCTTAAAACAGCCCCAAATATAAAGATGATTAGATCAGCCACAGTGTGTTATACATTTTTCATAAATGTTTTCGCGACTATATATATATATATTATATAATATGAGTGTGAGATAATAAATAATATCTAATCTTGAAATAGATTATTATTTTGGCTATAAGGTAATAACCTACATGCATGAGAGGATCTAGATTTTGATTATATAATACTCTAAATTGTGATAGTGTTCATGGATGTGAAAGGTCAAGAATCTTCTCAGGAATTGGATAAAATAGATCCAAAGCTTGACTTCCATATGAAAATATACGACACGCCTCTAGGGTATAAACGTTAAGATACTTTGCTATATTATGTGAGATACATAATAATTGAGGAGAGTTTTCAATATACACGACTTACCACAAGAGGAAAGGAGATTCTAGACCCTTCAAGGAACGTTAGATGCCATCTAAGTTCACTGCTAGAAAAAGGAAACAGCACAGAACGAAGATAGCGAACAATCTCGTTCTTACTACAGAGAAGAATATGTCAATTAAGCAACCATAGAGAGGAGATGACCTCGCGAAGCAACTAACTAGATATATCAATTAGAAAGACTTGTGAGAATATCAAAGAGATATCACATCCACAGTCATATAATCATATATGTCGTCCATTTCTTACTAGGTCTTAGCTCGAAATCCCGGTTGTTGGTTGTCAAGTTGTGCTCATATGGTGATCAAACACGTTTACATATTACACTTGGTTAAATAATTTATAAATGATTAAGTTAAATAAGCTAAAGCACAGTATATGCACATGGGAGACATTATCATTAATTATTATATTTGATCGTTTAGGTTGTTTGGCTGTTTAGGCAAAGTTGACACCGCGTTTCGTTTTTCTGAGATTGTGACTCAGTTGGAGCACAGATTTCATTCTCCCTGTATAAGTAAATTTCCAAAAAAGTGGATTCAAAAAGAACTCAAGTTCAGGAAGTGTCAAGTAAGATGTGAATGATCTGAGACTATTGAGTCATCATTCTAAATGTTCTAACAACTTTACAGAGACGTCATACAAATAAGATCCGATGAAGAACAAGATAGAAGTGAAATGCATCAGAGTGCATATGTGGCAACATACTGCAAGTTCGCTCTCTCGCAAATTTGTTATTTAGGAGGATTACGCAAGAATCGACTACTGTTATAGTACACAAATGATTCTACAGCTCCATGAAAATTATTCTATTTTAGAACCTATCCCGCCGAGCTATGCCGCGAAGTGCGGTAAGCGAGAAAGTGTTGATAAGCAATAAATGGGTTATACAGTTTTATATGATATCTAAAATTTCATAGTCCATGACGAGATACGATGGTCGACATGCATGAGGTGGATAACGAATCTGGTGGAATCAAGCAACTCGCGTCTAGCAATAATAATAATAACTTTATAGTTGAGGATCTGTGATATGATGAACAAAACTCTCTCTAGACGATAAATGTTGCATGAACGTTTGTTCCAACAATATACGTATGACCCATAGACATCTGCCTCTCCATATGTCCGTCAACAAATTAACATAGGTAGTGTGCAAATTTTAATTGCATTTGACGTCCGTCGGACTATGGATAATATTATTTGGGACCCAATATGCTAAGGTGAAATATGAAAGCCAAATTAAAGGTACAAATACTAGACTATGATTCGTTAACAGGCACTCCTAAGCACTCCAAAACTGTAGGTAATATTAACATACACCATGCAGAAAAAGAACATAGATTATCACTATCTTTATTAATATATATCTCGAATAAGAGCAATGACAAGATGCCATTGCTATCGTACTCCTAGTTACGAGGCCGAGGAAGTAAAGACATTAGTGGATCAAGATGGAGCCAGCTGCCAGATGAAAAAATGTCAATAAAGAAGATGTAATTCTGTTACAGCATAAGTTTGACCAGAATGTTGTGCACGTTACTGCATAGTCTAGAAGTACCTATCCGGAGATCATTCAGGAGCAACACGCACTTTGGTACGAACCTCCTGGTTCACCCAAAAGTTTCCAAAAATGTCTAGAATGGCTAAAGTATACTGCATGTGTCGTTGGATCAGTGAAGGTAAATCAACCTCAAACAAGAGGCAAATCACTTGAATCTATAAAGACCACACACAACCTTCAGGATCATACAGATTCAGAAGCAATCCCAAATTCTTAAATACAGCATGAATGATTAAACCAAAATAACGATAAGAGATTGGATTGTCAAGATCAAATTTGAAAGAGGAGTGAACACATTAAGTATAAGATTCGGTGAGCCAGCGGTACTTCTGACTATATATAACCTCGAAGCACTCACAATCAGGTACCTCCTAACCTTACCTAGCCTTGAATCCGGAAATAATAGTCGTCACACAAATCGAAATCCAAAGAATCGCCGAGAGCAACAATTCCAATCTGATCCAAACACATCCTTGATATCATTCTAATGATATATGGTCTCTAACAAGTATAAATAGACAACCTACACCTTAATTTTCACATCGAGAGTATCGTAAAGAATCCAATTCCCTTGATGTAATTAACTACGAAGGCTTGCGCTCGAGGAGATTAAAATCCACATCATTTTTCAAAAAAGATTACACAAAAGTTAAAATATTAACACGGCTCATTTTGGAGATGTATACCACAAACAATATATCATTGAGCGGATATATCAGTAGATCATTCTAGTATGGATACCTGGATTCAGGATGAGTTAACAGCTAACAAACATGATATTTTCTTCTCTGTCGGACAGAGAATGATGTAGCAAATTATCATCTTGCTGTATTATGAGTAGATGCAATTTCAATATTATGACAATTAAATTGTAACCACTCATCTTAGTAGTGTGTATCATTAGGACATACAGTTCAAAAATTGGGGGATGAAGTTAAGTAGGCACCTTACCGCCGCATTGCACCAAAGGCTCGGGTCAATTATTATTATGCCGTATCATCCCTAAACTATGAACTCCAATTACACATATGAGATTTGACTCTCTATTCTTGAGTCTTCTGAACCTCGTTACATTTATAGCATCGCTACCGTCTCCGCCTCTCCTAAAGATTGTCTAATTTGATAAATCCTTAATGGTAGAGTGTTACGATCATCAAGAGGATAATATTGAAATTTAAACGTGGTTAAGTTCTGGTGTGGTCAATAATGCACCTTTTCACCCCATATATAAGTTAATGTAAGATTTGTTTTGCACCTTGCTGAAAGGCAAATGACATGGGTATTGTCTATTCCTACCATTCCCCGTTTGAATGTTGGTCATCAATAACCAAACCAACTTTGTTCACATAGCCAAATCATTTGAAAAAGATATCTTTTAGATGTGGGCTCGAAAATGCACCGCACCTCTCTGTGACCCGCTTTCTTGTTCTATCACGGAGTCTGCCCCAATGCAAAGGGAAATTTGATTTCAACATTTATCATTCAGGTCAAATTCAAGAGTATATTAGGTTTTACATGAGACAGCTACCAGAGATTCGACCTATTTGCACTTGGCAAATAGTTCCTAATTAAAATGAGTGGTTCTCAATCTTATTCCTAGAGGGACAAAGGCCCATTATTGTAATACCCCTCCCGAATGAAGAGAGAACTTCTGATTGTCATTTCAATGTTAGAACCTAATTGCACGAGAGCTGTATGCAGTATAACCGTTTCGTATTAGTAGTGGAAATATTAATATTAAAAATTTTATTAAATTCTGATCACGTCGTATTAAAGCGGTTGGGGTGAGTGGGACGTGATATGAACTCGTCAAGACTCATGATCATCATCCAAATCATCCATTGATCCCTATTACTAGTCAATAGAGGGAGTGGACCAACCTATAAGGATCCTTGTCAGCAACTTGGGTACTTCAGCAATGTATCTAGTAGACTGGTTAGGTGGAACATTGTGTGTAGATGTGGACATAGTTTGTTTGAGCCACTTATAACTAATAAATAGAGCTTTGTGTGGCACGTAATCTCGATAAATACTTCCTATTGGTGTCGATGACACTAAAGATGTTCAAGCTCCATTTGCGGGAATATGATACGCTGATCCTCGGACAATCATAATTTATGTGGTCCAATTTGCTCGAAAAAAATAATAATTGACACCTACGTTCAGAGGTTCTGGAGTCTTATCTGTCAAATTGTTTCCTGTTGTTTAGATGGACTCGGAACACCTATAGATTGCACATAATTCTTACCTGTCCATATACGTCCTCCTTACTTTACGCAAGCAGACGTGATCGTCTTGAGATATATATATCTTAGATGATATATTCATCCATATGACGTTATGTTTCTTTTTGAGGATTTAGACTCTTTCTCTTTTACGTTTCCACTTAGACACTGGTTGAGTTAAATGGTGTTTTGTGTTCTGTGGTTGAGGTTTGATTTCTCAGGGTATGTTGCTTAAGTATTTGAATTTAGTTCACAGTTTTAAACATTGATATCGTTTCATGGATTTGAGCGTTGTGAAATATTTGACTTACAAAGAGCTATTTTGAAGTTATTATAACCTTCTTCAAGACCGTGTTGAATGTAGTTGTATACAATCAAAACCACTGGTTCGATCATCGCGTGCGTATAGATATGGTAGGTCTGTCGACTTAGTAAAATGTTAGATTAAATCGCAAATCTTGCATAATGAGATACAAATAAGATTTATACATAAGTTTTCTTTATTGATTCCTCTCCTCTCCTGTCATGGCAACCCAAGCTCGCTGGTATCTTAGCTGCGCGATGGATCCCTCTCGCACGGGACTAATGTCGCGACACAACTAAACAACAGACCTGTTCTTACTGTGACATTTCAGATTACAGATCAACTTAATGGTTTGTTGTTTCTCACCATGAAATATTAAACATGATTAAGATAGAGTCAAATATTATTAAGAGTCTAGGAGACTACTATAAAAGATCTAAACCACGTCTATGCTTTTATTATACAGCTTTTCATTCAATAATCTCATCATTATTCGAGATTTACGAGTACATGGCTTTAAGACAGATAAGAATCCAGAATTACATGTATCAGAAAAAGCCATGAGCTGCTACAAGAAGTAAGTCATCAAGAATGAATAGAGGACATATGGCCTAAGATACAGTGGTTGCTGACTCAAGAAACGTACGTTGTGGTTCCTAAGACGACATCACACTTTACGCGATACGTGCAAAAACTCATCATAAAGTTTTAGAAAATGAAGGGGAGATAGCTAACCATATCCTCAAGAAAACCGACACTCAATATCACAATCACGAATCACAGAACTCACATCAGAATCACATCAGTGATAATATAGTATCTGTGCATATGAACAGTGCGAACAAACGTCAGTCACAGAATACTCGACTCATTGTTGAATATAACGGACAGTCAACAGATGGATGGACTACAATGAAAATACAATAACGTGAGATCGTAAAATAAAAATAATTAGTCTAAAAAAATCGCCATTTTCGAACATAGCTTTCATTCACAGAGCAGCTTTTTAGACATTAAAAGACAATTCTAGTAGCGGTGACTATTGATCTTAGAGAGTCTTATAAAAATCAGGATATCAAGATAATATCATCTTATTTACCGTCTTTAGACAGAATATAGTATGCAGATTATTCACACTGTCAGATTAGTTCAGAACTTGTACTCAGTTCATAATGAAGAGAGGTCCGCAAAACTTCACATCTCTGCACAAAGTCCTCATGATGAGTGCTCCCGTTTTACTAGAGGTGCCATCTTAGTGCTTGGACCTACGAAGATCTTGCGACGGCACTTATGAGTAGGCCTCTTGTTTTGGGAAGAAGAAGATTTGCCTATTAGCACAACTGGTATCACAGAGGAATCATTGATATATACATTGAATTCAAGAATAGTCAGAATTACTCCCTTTATATGCTACCTTCACCTGTTTACACAGACACGACTATTTTACGTGTGAATCACAAAGGATTCGCGAAACCACGCTGAAATGAAATTCATATGACTCTCTCCGTATATCCTATGAAAGAGCAATAGCACGAAGGGGAATAGAAGTCAAACTTCAATTATTATAGTCAAGCACACATCCGTATACAATTATTCTCATTATATTGTTCAAGATTAATAGTTGCAGTTACACCGAAAAAGTCACTGTATTATTACTGTTATAAGCACTATATGGGAGTGTGAACCTGAGGGCAATAGTAGTATAGAAATTTTAATCAACACAACTTACTCAGAGTTCGCGATGAGAATTATACTCAATTACATAAGAAACATTCACTAGACCAATAACTAAGAAGATCTAGGCACGAGCACTCTGTTGTATCTACTTGACAAATAATATTTTAACAAACATACCGAATGATAGATTTTCGGCGACGTCAATCTCCACACACACGTCAGTCAATCTCCAAAATGTCCTCGTGGTTACCTAATCTTCAGAAAATACTCAAAAACGTGTGCCGCTATATCATTACTCATTCTCAGACAGCATTGTATCCTAAGTCGTTACCGTCTTTCGGTAAAACCTTTGTTAGTGAGACAATAATACCAGAAATATCATGTTAACAGAAATAAAATCTCACGTGAAACACAGTCATAAAATGCTCTCCAAAAAATTACTACCTGTTATTGTCTGTAAAATAACTAAGTAAGAGAAAGGAGCGAAAAGTCTGTTAAGCCTCTCGAGGTTGATCTAACTCCTCGGTCTAGAGCTTCGGTCTAACTAACTACAATCAACGTAACTATATTATTTCACAAGACCAGGAATAGAATTTCTGCAACTCAAAAATCTTTTCCTTCGTTGATTCCTCTCACTACTGGATCGTATCTCTCACTTATTTATTTCAAAAATTATCTCGATATAGGCTCATTCAATTATATAGATCAAAAGATGTTATAATCCTTGTAATCGTTATCTCAGGTATATCGATCACATATTACTCATCCAAGCTAGTCTACGTTACTTTTGTAATACGCATATCTGATGCTTATCTGGATAAATCGTATCCAGTAATTATCGCACATGAGATCTAGGCTCTGGACAATTTGTCAGACGAAATTAATTATTTCGTCATATCGAAGCAAATTATGCTTATCTTACTCACGGTATACAAAGAATTTACTCCAGTATGAATCCTTTCAATTTTCGTCTCAAGAACAACTCATATCAGTATATAGAATTATGTTATTATTCTCATGCTAACAACCTATATATATCATTGATACGTAACGCCCGGACGAACCTGGGAGCATTAATTGTCTGTACAATCTCCCCAACGTTCAGAAAATGTCTGATATCTACCTAATATTACCAAACCTAAAAAACTTACATAGTTCAGATAAAGATCACTGAGGTATATGAGCTGCCTTCAGGTACCGTGAACTCTCTACCATCAGTCGCTTCTTCGGTCATATTCGTGTTAAATGCTAATCCACTAAACTTTACCATAAGAATTTGATTATCTTATTTAACTACGAACAGCATAAGCCTCAAAATACATATTCAGGTATTTCATCGCTCTTTCAACACGCTCTAGATTCTTTCACTCGCAATCTCCACTTCGTCAAACAAGAAGCATTTTTTCTTGTCCAGTATCAGTGGATATAGTTTCTCATTTTCTCACTAACAGTAGATAGAGAGTGAATAATAACGTTGTGCAACTAAGATTATGTATATTCGGATGCTCAGTTCGAACTAATACAGCTAATAGTATAAAGCAGTAACTACCAATCCTTCAAGGATTTCAAAAAGGTCAAATTTACCTTGGGACCTAAGCTGGCTCACCCTTCCGAAGCTGCTGACTCCTTTCATCGGATGACTTGGACATACACAAGTCACCAGACTGTGAGAAGCACACTCTATCGAAATACACCTGTGCTTATTCTGACATGATAAAAATTACATTTCTCTATCGTGCATTGACGCAATGCTTGATCGTCAGAATGCATGCATATTCGGATGCATCTTTCTATATCAGATTGATTTTCCTTAACAATTCATCCACAACCAGTAAGTGTGTAGACAACACAATTGTCCGTGTACTATCTCCTGTACGAACGATGCTGGACTCTAGTCAGAGTATCATATAAGAGTCGTAGTTAGTCTCACAAACTCCTCGAGGTCGTCCTACACAAAATAAGTATGTATATCACACACCCAACCTATGACACTAAATATCTAGACTCTATAGTCGAAGATGCTCTTATAATGGATATACAACAAATAATTCGAAAATACAATTAGAAGATAGCGATACTTCTAGTTATGCTCCAAAGATCAACAAAACACAGTGAATCGCAGAAGATCTCAGTACCATGGATAGTTCTCTCAGAATGTCGTGTCTGCGGTATAGAAAAAACAGTACTGATAATGAACCGTATGCCGCAATTCTTGCTGAATACTCTTCCAAAGTCTGAAAGTAAAACCGGTCTGTCCGATAAACAATCACTTAGGCAACATGTAATCTAACAATCTCCTTCACATATACCTGTCCAATTATCCACGGATTCGTCTGGCCTGATCGGGTAAGAAAAATGTGCAGACTTCAGTTCAATGACTCCACACAATCACCCAAATGGCATCTTGCCCTTTGCCTGAATCGAGATACCATAGCAAAATAGCCGTCGTTACCTTCTGCTCTCACCTAACAACTCAGTGGACATTATGCAACGAAATGAACCAAAAGATCCCGTCGCTGGGTCGCTGATCGTCGTTCTGCCGTCGGACGTCAACGATCCTCTGAACACACGAGACGCCCGGTATAGTTACGAAAACCAATAATTCCCAATTGCTGCTACAGACTCTTTTCATTCACTTCATGATGGCCACTCAGTAACCAAAAATTCTGTCACTCTCCAGACCAGTCGATAACCAACGCGCGCCGTCTATGATTGGAATGTCAATCATTCTATATGCTCTAGAATGATAGGTGAGATTTACTGCTGACTGTACTCTCTAGATCTCCTTCATACTTCTTATCTCACAACACGGTGAGACTATTCTTGATCCTGCCATGACACAAATGCCGAGAGAGTCACAGAAAATACAAAGTCAGGAACTTACTAAAGTACAATACTGAAAGATAAACTTCAATCTATATAATCAAGAGTTAACCCAATCGACTTCTGACCTTCCTGAAATCCTGTCTTCACATAGGAAGGACTGCATTTTGGCGTCTCATCATGAGTCAAAGATCAGAGTACAGAATGCGACGAGGTTCATCAGTAGAGAAAGCAATATCACCTCTTCAACTGTTATACGGTACCAGTTCCATAGTCTATCGTCCATATCCGAAACTCATGACGTGAGCTGCGGGCACCGATAGTCGAACGGACTCTGTTACATAGTCTCCAGCCAGGACTTGCCTGACTCAAGATCTTTACCATTGGCTTTCCAGGCTGGATATGAATTCGGTCGGATATAATCCTGCCTCACAAGCTCATCACCTTCTATTACCGACCGCAGATTAGATCCTTGAGTGATATCGCAGTCGAAGCTGTCTCGCGATCACCGTAAAGTGACCAATGAGTCGATCGTCCATACAACTTAGATCGCTGCACCAACCCTGCCCATCTAGGAGCCATACAAACATACCTGACTTTGTCAACCAAACTCGCCAAGCATGCGTATAGTAAATCTTCGGTTCGCAACTGGATCCTTCTACGAACTGCCCTGGTCAAAGCCATAAGCAATCAAAGCCACACCTATGGAATCTCTTGCTCGATCTTGGTCATCGGATTACAGACCAATTCCCCCTAGTTACCAGACCTATTTACACGTGATCTGCCGGGAATCACTGCAGTCACACGCTCGAAGATCCTGCACGCTAGTTCCTAACGAGAACGCTCGCTGACACCTCGAGACTAAAATCTTTGGCATAAGTACATCTACAACACCCTTCACATTGAAAATGCTTAAGACCTTCATCTGCACTCCCGACACTTGTCTCGATAACACAAAAAGGCTACTGATATCGGCTGAAGTCCCCGAAGTCCCAAGTACGGAACGCTAATTATGATAATTCTCCCAGCATACAAAATCCTCTTTTCAGATGCGAATCTAATTTTTCATTATAATTATGCGGGCAGGCGGCACTTAAGAGAAACTGCGTACCCTCAAATAGTGGCGTTAGTAGCCTTGGCTCCCATTTGAGCTTTCTCACGTAGAAAACAAAGTCATTGCACTGATTCGGTGTTTGTGTAGCGATCAATAATATCACCTCTCTTCATCGTCTCTCGACTACATTGTATGTGCCCAGAAACGGAAATGTTCTCAGCCAGGAAATTCACACAGAAAACTTAGCATATATGCGTTGATGCTGCGCTCAAAGTTATTTGCTACCAGAAAACACAGAAGAATCAAAAATGTGTGACTCGGACCATTGATCTCTTCCTACATCAAAGCGACTGGAATCAGCAACCAGTAAATCTACTACTAACGATTACAAACTGATCCCGGATCACTCCGCTAGAACACTCGTTCTATCCATGAGATCATAGGAAAAATAGTTAGTGTCATTCTATACCCCAAAAGGCATTAACCATAAGAACCTTCGTAATCTATTGAGTGCCACTAATTTGACCGGTACAAGTACTGAAAGATGTCTTCAACACATCAGCTTACGTTCACCTTCATCCTACATGTATTAATATTCCAGGATCTTTTTTGCCAAATCAAGCTTCGGAAAATACAGATGAAGTAGAATAAGTTATTGATTCTAAACAAGTTCATCAATATGGTATCATGAGTACTAGGATCGATATGATGATTCATTCATAGTAGATGCGGGTGTACTTTATTCAAAATCCTCTTATAAATACAATAACAATCAGCTACGGACTGATGATTTCGCGATCCTTGCTTGCATTCTACAAAC
This sequence comes from Dendrobium catenatum, assembly GCF_001605985.2. Taxonomy (NCBI): domain Eukaryota; kingdom Viridiplantae; phylum Streptophyta; class Magnoliopsida; order Asparagales; family Orchidaceae; genus Dendrobium; species Dendrobium catenatum. The sequence goes on from NW_021422082.1 coordinate 18,241, forward strand.
AGCTGACAAAGCGAGTGCATGTTCCACATAGGAGAAATACTAGGACGAAAACAAAATACTCTCATCACCAACTCCATATGACAGAGTGCTGTCTGTAATACTTAATCAACTATGCTCTGAATTAAGTTGCTATTCCTCTTACGCCAAAAATGTCGAAAATATATAATCGCTGGATATTACCATCTACTTTACGAGTAAATATACTATCTTCGATTGACTTGATTGTAGCGAAAACACAAAAAAAACATCAATAGAGAAATCACATACTCTAGAGTCAGGAAAGGTAAGTCCAACACAACTCCTCAGAAAAAGTACGCTGCACGAATAAACTCCGCTACAACCGCTGTACCGCTGGATATTTCAAGAAAGAGAAACCCACATCACTAAGGATTATATAATTCCGACAGTAAACCAGAAAGAGCACAGAATACTATGCCCGTGTGGGCCACACCACCTTTTCGGTCTCAGAGAGACGATTCTTGCTGGGAGCGTGCGAGAGAGCGGAGGCAGAAAGTCACTGATATTCAGTGCATACTAACACATTTCTTCGTAAACCCTCGGA
>NW_021422083.1:0-310 GCF_001605985.2 Dendrobium catenatum
CGGTCCTAAAAAAGTTGGAGCAATGGGATAAAATTGTCCGGCCAATAGGTCAAAGAAGATAATATTTTGATGATTATGAGTTCGAGCTGTTATAAATAGTATTAGAGAATACGCCAAATAAAATATGGAAACCAAATGTTATCCAATATAAAATCCTACACCATGAAAGCTTCCTCTTGAACTCATTTCTGGACAAAACAAAATGTTGCTTGGCGGAAGCCATCTCTTAAGCTTGTTATTAGCATGCTTTCATCTTATCTCATCTAGAGTTTCATTATGGGCATGACAACAGTCTACTTCCTGACTAATT
>NW_021422084.1:0-258 GCF_001605985.2 Dendrobium catenatum
CTACCTTTGTTTAAGATAGCCTTGATATACTAAATTTACTCTCCTAATCAAATCATCTAAGATGACTCTTTTGTTAATGTTAGGATGTTCCCAACATACATAAAAAAAGGAAAGAAACAAATAGTATTTATTGCTTTGGGTATTTTGCATGTTTTTAGTTAAAGATATCTATCTATGATATCACAGTCCAAATAAATATTATAAAATTGATAGAATATTTAGAAAAAAAAAATTATTTTATGTGATAAAATTTAAACC
>NW_021422085.1:0-310 GCF_001605985.2 Dendrobium catenatum
GCCATACACCTTTTTCTATTTTTTTTATAAATAGTCATTGTGTAATGTTTATAAGGGAGTTCAGTCACTTAGATATTTTAAGTCAAATTCAGAGTGCTTCTTTGAAACTCCTTTAGGGTGACAACTAAGGGAATTTATAGAAGTATTTGATATAATCATTAGAGTGTTTAGCTTGTGTTTGTGGAAGGAAATATATAAGTGAAGAAAAGAAGTGTAGAGGAGATCCATTGAACTATTTTGGTGATATCTATCTCTTGTATTTTCTTTCTATTGTGCTATCATTAAAAATGTGTTTGCTTTAATTATACTC
>NW_021422086.1:0-222 GCF_001605985.2 Dendrobium catenatum
TTCATTATAGTGTCATCCAAAAAAATTAAACCTATCACTTATCTATCACCCACCTCTACCAAAGACAAAGAGGTCTTGCATTTCTTATTGTATGGAGCTTCATAAGAAGTCATACCTATACTAAACTGATATATATTATTATAAGCAAACTCTATCAGCAAAATATGATCCTCCCAACTACCCCTAAAATTTAAAACACATAATCTCAGAAGATTCTTCAAT
>NW_021422087.1:0-310 GCF_001605985.2 Dendrobium catenatum
TAATTTAATATTTGAATGAAAAAAATAATTTAATTAATTAAAATATTTAAATATTAAAAAAATCATAAAAATCTAAAAATCCCATTGAAAGTTATGACTAATTTACTTTAAAACATGCCCTAAGTCATTTATAACCTATAGGGGTGATTCTAAGAAAGTTGTGACTGATTTGGTGCAAAATCTAAAAATCCCCACAAATTAAATAATTTTTAAACTTCCAAAATATCATAACTTTGAAAAATGATAAGTAACTCTAGAAAAATCCAATTCAATCAAACTCAAAGCCTTTTAGTTATTTTTAAAATCTAGT
>NW_021422088.1:0-273 GCF_001605985.2 Dendrobium catenatum
ATTGAGGTAAAAACCTAAACCTAGTTTAGGACACTTAGGTTAAATTAGATTTTTATTACATGCTTATTTAATCGTTTAAATAGTTCCCCAAAACTTCTATTCACCTCTTAAATCTAGGTTTAAAATTTTATTGCATTTGATTGACTGGATTGAGAGAAAGAGCTCAAAAACTCTTCTAGGGCTTCGGACGAACTGTGCTAGATGGCACGTTTTTCTGAGCCGTTGATCTTAAGATCAACTTCTCTGATCATGTCGTTCGGTTAACCCGTCCGA
>NW_021422089.1:0-256 GCF_001605985.2 Dendrobium catenatum
ATCGTCCAGGATGATTAGAAGCAGAGTAGTCAAATCAGCCATTAGATGAAATTTCAAGAGTGAATTGAACAGATTGTCCAGGACGATATGAATATCTTTCGGGATAATGTGACAAAAAAAGTTTCAAAATAAACAATGGATGGAGATGATCAGAGAGGGCCTAAATACATGAAAAATCAACTTAAAAGAAAAAATAAAATATAAAAAAAGACAAGAACAAAAGTAAAATAAATGTTTTTTTTAATCAAAGCTTGAA
>NW_021422090.1:0-262 GCF_001605985.2 Dendrobium catenatum
GAACTTCACAATTAAAACTGTCTTATCCACTCAACCGGTGCATTCAATCGTCCCGACGTTTGAGAGAAAAAATTTCGTCCTGGACGATCATTAGATCGTACCGACGAACTAATCAAAAACTGTTCTCAAGACGTTTCATATCACGCAAACTTAATTTTACACACATCGTCCAGTACGAAAAATTTTGTCCCGGACGATCTCCTCAAATTTTTGGATTTTTGAATTTTTATCAAATAAAAACAAACTAAACATACAAATCATA
>NW_021422091.1:0-290 GCF_001605985.2 Dendrobium catenatum
ATGATAAGATAAGATTAATGATGATGATATTGACTTAAGGATAAAGTTAATTATATTTTGTTTTTCTTTTAATGGTCATTATTGAAGTGATTAGTCTTGGGTTATTTAATTAGTTTTTTATTTATTTAGGTGTCATATAGTGTCTTCTTTGACAACATTGCATGTAGGATAAGTAATTTAATTTATTAAAAATGGATTAGTTTTCATTTAGGGATGTTTTTATGTAAAGGTGTCAAAAAATTACTTGAACCGCTGTTGACCTCATTTTTGTATATGGTCACTAAGACCCT
>NW_021422092.1:0-215 GCF_001605985.2 Dendrobium catenatum
CGGTCTCAATGCAAATGTAGAGTGGTAGGGTTGTTTTTATTTAGAAGGTAGGTCTTATAGCTTGGCTTTGAAGCCAAGATGCCTATTTATGTGGGTATGCATATGCTGACTCATAAAGAAAAAGACTTTTGTTATCTAATCCTTAAGTGAGGGCTTTCTATATGCAACACATTTAGTCTATGCATGATTGTTTTAATTTTTAGAAAACTTAGCTC
>NW_021422093.1:0-200 GCF_001605985.2 Dendrobium catenatum
GTACACATACTTTAAAATAAAGAACTGAAGATTGGTGCCAAAGATATGAGAGAACAAAATTATATTGTTAGTACAAAATTTGATTTTGATTAAATACAATAAGTTTCCGATGTTAGTGGTTTAGTCAATAGAAGACATAAGATCGGTTATCGACATTGTAGACCAACTAGAAACATAAAAGAAAACATTATAGTACAAAA
>NW_021422094.1:0-719 GCF_001605985.2 Dendrobium catenatum
TGAAAATTCCAATCATTTTTATACTGGGAGTGACTACTTTTGATGCCCTGAGAAAACTTCTCCCCTCAAGTGTCATGCATAATTTGCAACATTGTAAGTTCATACTGGAATCTCCCTGAAGGAGAATGGATTTTCTAATTGAGTATGTTCTAGTAAGATTATGATACTGTGGGACTAAATTGGTTTGGGCTTTTTCTCTTTTTTTTTTTTCTCTAGAAAATGTGCGATCATCATGGATTTTTTAAATTCTGATTTTGTAGAATTTGAAAGCTGAGAAATTTGATTTTGATTAAGTTTCCGTTACCTCCTTGTCAATACAACAACCAACATTTTCAATTATGTAAGGGCACTTTAACGTTAAACATAGCCTGAATTTATGTTATATTGCCTGGAACTTGGAAGGATATGTTCCCAAACTAAAGAACTAGAACAAATGAAATGAATAAGTTTACTATTTGATACTTTGAAAGTTCTTTATCAATTTGCTTGAGCTTTTATAATTCTCAATATTATGTCGTGTTATTGCTATGTTAGACTTTTTGTATCTTTATTGGAGTTGATGTTATCCCATTTTAGGATTCAATCTGCATAAAGATTTTATCATTCGTAGTCAAACTTTTGTATGCTTCAACTTGTCAGTGGTTCTCTTTAAAAATAAATTTTACATTCCCTTTTCTGCTTTACAACTGTTGATTAAATTTGTAGTGAATGGGTGATGA
>NW_021422095.1:0-295 GCF_001605985.2 Dendrobium catenatum
TTTAATTATAAAATGCCCCTAAACCCGCATGGGCCCCGACGAACGTGTTATTGGTACACACATGACGTCTAGGGATGCTGCGCGAGTTAATAAGTGAATTCAAGTTCGAACCGATCCTTCTATTCTGGTCAATAGAAGTCGACAGGGTTCGAACCAACAAACAAATATACGGTTGTGGAGACCGTTATATTTTGTCTTAATACTTTCATATTAGGCCTTCAAGGCCTATAACAATGAGAATTCACTATCAAGGGCATAAAGGGCATAAAGCCTACGAAACCCGATCCTCTGTCGA
>NW_021422096.1:0-318 GCF_001605985.2 Dendrobium catenatum
TAGATTTACATGCAGTTTGTGGCCAGACTCAAGAAAAAAAATAAAATAAATAAAAAATTACAATGTTACAGACTCACACTCCTACTCTACCTAATCTTGAGTCTTTTTGTTGTCCTGAGTAACTTGTAATCTTCTTAAAATGTTAGTACTCACAAATAATAGCAGAAATCAAAGATATTCAATGAATAGTAGTTCAGACGACATTATTTGTCATCATCAAAATCTCAAACTAGGGGTCATGCATTGCAATAGCACCGACATGTTATTAAGATTGTCAACCAAGGCTTTTCTTATTTCTCCATATTTATGATTGTTGTG
>NW_021422097.1:0-213 GCF_001605985.2 Dendrobium catenatum
TAAAACAATATACCGGTCTGCCGGGGGTCCAAGGGGGTGCTGCCCCCTGGCGGGGTTCGACTTGCCCGGTTAGGTCGCGGGGTCAAGGGGTATGTGAAGTTCTGTTTGTTTTTAAAGTTCGTAAGTTGTTTGTATGTGAAGATACCGAGTGGTATCGAGCATGTACCTAGCAGTATCGAGCATATACCTACCAGTACCGAGCATGTACCTAGT
>NW_021422098.1:0-1544 GCF_001605985.2 Dendrobium catenatum
ATCAAGGTCTAAATTGGTCAATCCCTAGTTAACATTGGTCAACCAGGTTTGACCCAGGACCTGGGCTTGGGCTCAACAGACTTAGCTTGACTCCTTGGACCCATTGGGATGGGTCTTGGGGTCTAGCTTGGTCAAATTTGACCAGGTCAACTCTTTGATCTGGTCTAGGGCAAAATGCAGGTCAATAATAATATCATGGTTCATATGACATAACATAAATTTTCAAACTAAAATGAATATGAAGGGATCTACGAGTTGAGAAATCCCATTTTCATAAATGATCAAATAATGAAGAAACCAATCTATAAAAAAAATGGATGAACAAACTAACAAAAAAATCCTCTACAAAAAGTTGATAAAGGGGGCTGACAGAGAAACCCTGAATCACCTTGCAATTGTGAGAGCACTAAAAATAGGATTTATCAATTCAAGAAATCAGAAAGTTCATTAGGGATGTTAGGCCCTTATGAACTAGTCCCAAAGCTAACCAAAATGGGTGAATTGGTATTTTAAATAAAATCTTTCAGCAATCAAAACAAAAACCAAGATTCACCACAAAAATCAAAGTACAAAAATTAAATGCGGAAATAATAAAGGAAAGAATACAACGGATTTATAGTTGTTCGGTTAAACTTTGGCCTACGTCTACTCCTCAGAGGCACCCTCTGAATGTTGCACTAAAGTCAGTGTCTGTCCTTTAGCCCTATAGTTAGGCAGAGAAGCCCTTAAAAAATTATTTCCACCTTCCCTAATGCGGCGGAGTAGCCTGATTCTTTGACACCAAAGAGATATTCTTCTTCCCAAAAATTCCCTCAAGACAAACCTTAAATTTGATGGTACTAAGATGCAGCAACTGTGTGGAATCCCCCTTCACACTCCCTTGAAACCCTCTCCAAGGATCTTCTCCCTCTTTCAAACTCCACCCTTTCCTCTCTCCCTTTCAAGCTCTTTCTTTAAGTTCCCTCCAAAATAATGAAGCTACAATGGCTGCCAAAGATTCTCTTCATGAGAAAGAAAGATGTCTTTAAATAGATTTGCAAAATTAACATTATCGTCCAGGCCGATCAGCATAAATTTCTCTCAATTAGCCCAGTCGATTTGGGGCGATTAGACAATTTTTTAGTCATATCATCCTGACTGATCATGTGATCGGCCTGGTCGATATGATCATGCAATCATCCTTAATTGCTTTCTTTAAATACAGATTAATTTTTGGAAAAATTATGCTGGATCGGCTAGGCCGATGCTCGAGAAGATGCCCGAGATGATGTCCAAAAATAAGTAATACCTAAATAGATCTGGCGGTTGATTCTTTCTAATTTGAGCTTATTGTTTTGGCCGATACAAAATCATCCAGGATGATGTGCTTAATGATGGCTACCTTAATAAGGATGCCCTAATTAGGGTTTCTAGTTTTGAACCAATTATCCAAGCCAATATAAATATCATCCCGGATGATGTTACCAAAAATAATAAACTCTAGGAAACAGTTAGAAATTCTTCCAAGGTGTGTGTGTGTAAGGTTACTTAGCATCAGGAACCAT
>NW_021422099.1:0-529 GCF_001605985.2 Dendrobium catenatum
ACCCATTGGTAAAGAAACTATTGACAGCATTCCATAATTCTTTCCAAACAATATCCCAATAATGCTTATAGAAGGAAGAAGTGAGACCGTCCATACCTGGGGAACGGTTGTTACCTTGCTGGAAGACAGAGTTCTTGAGTTCCATCACCAAAAAAGCTGTGTTAAGAGCCTGGATATCTTCATTATTAATCTTCTGATGCTCAAAAATCTGCGGCCAACCTGAAAGTTGACAGCTTCTCTTCTTCCCCTTAGATTCAAAATACTGAATAAGAACCTTTTCAATATCTTCTTCGTCAATTTGCATCTTGTTATGGACATCCTTAATTTGATTTATTCTATTACCACTTCTTCTAGCCGTTGCAAAATTGTGAAAAAGCTTGGAATTGAAATCCCCTTCCTAAATCCACCTAGCTTTGGCCCTTTGATTCCACCAAGTAGATAGTATCTTCAACGTTACATTAAGATCATGAATTTTGCTTCTAAGTAAAAGCTAGTCTTGAGATGTCCAATCAATACCCAGAGCTTCTTT
>NW_021422100.1:0-837 GCF_001605985.2 Dendrobium catenatum
GAGTTTGGATACTCTTACTCAAAATATGGTTCAAAATAAAATTAAACTTATAATCTCGTTGGTCAAAATGACTTTGAGTGAGGTGTTTGATTAAACTTAGAACTTATCTTACATAAGATATTTTATCTGGGATTGGTTTCTTTGATGCTTTTAAAATTTATGCATTTGTAGAGCAATTGGAATATATGCATTTAGAAATAAATAAGTTGTTTTGTTGGATGCAAATCCAATGATTTGAAATGTTTTTTTTGTGTGTTTATTATGATACATTTCAAATGCATTGAAATACAACAAACAATAGTGGGCAATGGCTGGCGGTGGAAATAAGAAGTGGTTGCAGTGGGTAATGTAAGGTTGTGGGCTTTGAGCTTTTCCTGCATTTGGAATTTGTTCAATTTGGGTGAATTTTAAGTTTGTCAAAAATAGGCATTCTAGGTTATTCCAGTTCCCTTGCACAAATGGTTTGAATTTTATTTTAAACCAAATATAAAAAAATTAAAAACCCTGCATTATCTGTTACTTTACACTCCTAAGGCCCGCAACAAAACAACCCTTAGAGTGTTAGGATTACTGATCGTAAAAGCCTTAGAGACCTTCTTCTTCTATGTTTGCTATCCACCTTTGATCTGCTAAAATTATTGCAAAATTATAGCATAGAATATTTAACGGTTTCATTATTTGATGCTAACACAGAGAACCATAGAAGCTACAGGTCTTAAAATTTTTGGATGGAACCAATCAATATTTGAAGCTGCATGCTTGTGTTTTTCCTATTTTGGTGCACACTATCATGCTGAAACAATGAGGAATAATGTACTCCATTTGCTATAAAGGACT
>NW_021422101.1:0-271 GCF_001605985.2 Dendrobium catenatum
CAACATGACCCTCAGACCTGCTATTTTTCAAATTCTATGCAGCGGGCAACAGGCTAGGACTAGGTTGAACCGCTGAAGACCAGTTTGGCTAGGCGGTGGCTTTTGCAAGTGCGTTGACTCGACTGTCGGGTGTCGGACTCAACTTTTGCGTGGTGGACGTCGGACATGTAATGTGGCGAAGACTGAAGGCGGGTATATATATCGAGGCTGGCTGCTAAGAGGTTAGGCGTGTGAGCAGACGTTGGATTGGGCTTCGACGAGACCAACTCTC
>NW_021422102.1:0-207 GCF_001605985.2 Dendrobium catenatum
TACACTATCTAGGCTAGCTCCATCATCGCGTATAACCCCCTCAGGCGCAGCAATCGAACGTCCGCTCGTATGTCGGGCTTGGGGCCCTTCATGAATTTTTCTCCAACACTACCTCAATGCCAGTAAAGTCAAGGAATTGCTCGTGTAGGTCTCCTTCCCTATTGGCTCGGAAACGTTCCAACAAGCAATCCTTAAACTCCTCCCATG
>NW_021422103.1:0-219 GCF_001605985.2 Dendrobium catenatum
GAAGTACCTTTTTGAGAATTAAAGAGCTACTAAACTTTAGCTCAAGCAACTTAGAGAACAAGCTCAAAATCTAATGCTCCAAAACAACCAACCCGTGAACCACCATCAGCCAGGGACCAATCGAGCCAATTAACCAAAGGTCTACCAAGCCTTATGCACTACCTACCATGATCATTGCATGATTTCCCATCATTGGATAGCTAAAAAAGAAAATAAAAT
>NW_021422104.1:0-219 GCF_001605985.2 Dendrobium catenatum
CCCAGGAATAAATTTTGATTTACTATTCCTCTTTGTATTTGGTTAATTGTTCCTTAACAATAACACATATACACAATGTATTTAATTATATTGGGGGCAATCGCTTAAATATCATAGTATTTTAATCTTTTTAGGGGGGCAATTGCCTAAAAATCCTTATAATAAAGACAAAAAATTATCAAAATAAGAGTATAATGAAAAAAAAAAAAAATTAGGGGG
>NW_021422105.1:0-351 GCF_001605985.2 Dendrobium catenatum
TCTGTGGTTGAAAAACTTTTTCTATAAAAACTTAAAAAAAACATTTTTATTTCGGTTCAACATAATTTTAAAAAGAGGGTTTAAATTTTAATTTAAACTACCAATTCACCCCCCTCTTGGTAGCCTTGGGACATTAACTTAGGCTTAATAACCTAATTACTAGACTCAATAAGTGGTATAAGGGCATCGTTTCGAAATCATAAGTTTGAACTGCTTTTTGATTAACGTAGATGGCTACATTTGGAAAACGAAACACACATGAGGGTTACTCTATCACTAGACCTCCACTGTTTGACAATTTTCCTTTTGATTTTCGGAAAACACGCATGTCTACTTTCTTATAGTCACTTG
>NW_021422106.1:0-231 GCF_001605985.2 Dendrobium catenatum
GTCAGGATACAATCAAATCAAAATGGCGCCCGAAGATGAAAAACATACATCGTTCAGGACACCCATCGGCATTTTCTGCTACACAGTCATGCCCTTTGGCCTGAAGAACGCTGGTGCCACCTACCAGCGGGCGATGACTCACATATTCGATGATTTGATACATCAGAAGGTCGAGTGTTATGTAGATGACCTTGTTGTTAAAAGTCTTGGCCGAAATGATCACTTAAAAGA
>NW_021422107.1:0-273 GCF_001605985.2 Dendrobium catenatum
AAAAAAAAAAAAGAAAGAAAGAGTATGGTAATAGTAAATAAACACATCAATCAATTTTCAATTACAACATACAAATAAAACTCGAAAAACTAGCACATAATAGTAAATTAAACACCAGCCCATGCTAGACAAGAATTTATTGTCCCAATAAACCATTTAAAATGTATGTAAAAGGATGTGTGGGTGGGGTAGATCCTAGACTGGTAATTTATTAAGGTCATTTAATGTTCAATCGGGTTTGTTCAAGTTTGAAGGAAAGATTTATGTTTGAGT
>NW_021422108.1:0-356 GCF_001605985.2 Dendrobium catenatum
ATTTGTGGGGCCAATGTAGAAAATTTGGAATTTTCAAATTTAACCCTCAATTTTAAAAGTACTTTACACCCTTTTAAAATAAATTCATATTTTAGAAATAATAAATAAATATTTTTATGAGTGACAATAATGGTTAATATCTTAAAAATCACGGCTAAAGTTTTTTTTTTATTGAACTTTGTGCTGATTAGATTTCATTTGGAATGATTTTTTTTTACTTCTTAAAATTTTTACTAAAAAATTACTTTATGAAGTAGTAAGAAAGGAGGACGTCTGAAGACTAATGAAAACTCGTCATATCATCTCAAAAATGTATTGCGCTCGATACCAGAGCTCGTTACCGAGTGCATAACCAG
>NW_021422109.1:0-212 GCF_001605985.2 Dendrobium catenatum
TAATACATTTTCGTTTACATTTATATATATAAATCGACACTGTCCTTATTGAGATTAATTTATTTATACGATGGTATGCAATTTTTTTGAACAACTGGACTTCTCAATATGAATGAACAATTCATTATTGGAACTTTTATTTGGTCCAGTCACAAGACATAGCTCTACGTTCGGCCGCCAGTAGAATCGTGCCACGCGTTCTCAGTATTTAC
>NW_021422110.1:0-265 GCF_001605985.2 Dendrobium catenatum
TCATGGGGGAGATTTTGTGTGGGGAGCAAGGGTTTGGTTTTTCAAATCGGCTCATGACATTTAGGGAGGATTAAATTGAAATCCTTTGAATTTGAAATTTTTGTCATGAACCAGAGTTAAAACTTTCCTAATTTGGAAGTTCCAAATTTGGTAAGTTTTCGAAATTCAAAAATTCGACTTTCGAAATTAGCCGTTGTAGAGGATGGGGGAAGAGGAGGTCGGTGAGGAGGAGGTTTCACCGGCGGCAATGGGAGGGATGGTGGCC
>NW_021422111.1:0-301 GCF_001605985.2 Dendrobium catenatum
TTAAAACAGGCAAATGCAAGTAAAACCCTAATTGCTTTAAGTCTTGCTGCAGGGGCAAAGGTCTCCTCGAAATCAATTCCTTCAATTTGATTATATCCCTTAGCAACTAATCTAGCCTTATTTCTAATGACTACTCCTGAGTCATTCATTTTATTTTTGAACACCCACCTTGTTCCAACAACACTTTGATCTTTTGGCTTTGAGGTTAATTCTCAAACTTTATTTCTTACAAATTGATTCAACTCTTCTTGCATGGCCAATATCCAAAATTCATCAGAAAGTGCTTGTTCAATATTAGTGG
>NW_021422112.1:0-799 GCF_001605985.2 Dendrobium catenatum
ACAGAAAAGTCGTTAAAATCCTCGTTTCTGAAAATTGAGAAAGGCGGAATGTGCCTTACCTCAAGTCGGTCAACTTCTTCAACTGCAGCTATGGACGAAAACGGACAGAAGTCGCCCAAAAATCACTTTTCTTCCTTTTTCTTCGATTTTCTCTCTCCTGGGCTTTCTCTCTCTTCAAAAAGATCTCGATTCCATATATACCCATGCAGATCGTCCCGCACGATCCCAGATCGTCCCGGGACGATTTGTCCTCTGGACGAATTTCGTTCAGACGAAATTATTATCGTATCAGGACAAGTTGCTCTCTGAAAAAATTTCGTCCAGATGAACCCCAGTTCGTCCTGGGACGAACTTCTCTGACCAGAAATTCCTTTACAACCTGTACCGATCGTCCCGGACGATCCAACTTCGTCCTGGACGATCATGGAAGGAAAACATGAAAAAAATGAGCTCTCACAGGAATCCCTATTGCAAGTTAGCGTGATCCCATCTTTTTGTCTTTTTGTTTCTTTTTACGCGACTGATGCAGCCGTTTTGGACATGATCGTGATTGTGGGGGCGACGTGCGGAGTCGTGGGTAGTGGGTTGGTTCGGTCACCACCTTATATATATATATATGTATGCAAACAACTCTACTAATAAATCCATCCATCAAATTCTTTATAAGTATGTATAAGATGAATGTTTCTATTTAAAATTTAACAAACTACAACTTGACCAATCACAATCCTATGATTTCCTAACTTGCTCTAATACCAAATGATGCGGGCAAAAAATATAGGGGTGCCTATACCCTTCG
>NW_021422113.1:0-223 GCF_001605985.2 Dendrobium catenatum
TGAATTTTTAGAAAAAGTTTTTCAACCATAATTTTTAAAACTAAGCAAAATGTAGAAAGAAAAAGCAGTAAAAATTAAAAGACATAGGATTTATAGTGGTTCGATCTAAACCAGACCTACATCCACTCCCAAGAGGCACCCTCAGAGTATTGTACTAATACCACAAGTGACACTCCTTTAGCACCAACAGCAAGGCGAAGAAGCCTTTACAAAAACTCTTTCC
>NW_021422114.1:0-362 GCF_001605985.2 Dendrobium catenatum
TATGCCTTAATTGATCAGACAATTAAGGAAGTAATTAAGGATGATTGATACAATCACATCATCCTGGACGATCACAGGATCGGTCAGGATGATCTAGTCAAAAAACCTTAGTTACTCCTAGACGATCTGGATCGAACAGCTTGAATTCATGGTGATTCTCAGGACGATTCTCCTCTAATTTGAACTGATCGGCCGGGACGATTGTAAGGTCATCCTGGATGATCAAGCCAATTTTTCAATCATTCAGTTTGCATTCATGGCGATGCTCTGGCCGATTTTTTGAGATTTGTATTGATCGGCAAGGACGATGTCCATATCGTCCCGAACGATATAGTCGGCAACTTGCAATTAATGAGCTCCTT
>NW_021422115.1:0-273 GCF_001605985.2 Dendrobium catenatum
AATCTTCTTTGAGTATCACTTGACGCTTCCCGATGGACCAGATAAGACTCCAAAAGAGATTAGATGAGATCGTTAACCTAGTGGGCAATATGACAAGGATTATGACGGAGAAACCCATTGACTATCCCCACTCTAATTACATGCCCCACTCAGCTTATCACTCGAGACATGAGCCTAGGCCTCCACGACCTCACTTAGAGTCACATTATCGTTTGCCTACCTTTGATGGTTCCTCAGAGCCTTACTATTTTAGGGAATGGGCCAAACAACTAG
>NW_021422116.1:0-204 GCF_001605985.2 Dendrobium catenatum
ATGCAAAAGAAAGAGCTATACCAAAACAAAATATTAGTTAAATAAAAGCAAAAAATAGAATAGGTGCTAGTTGAAAAGAAACAAAAAAACAAAACTGTTCCAAGTAAAGCCAGTCTTAGAATTAAGACTAATAGAACTCAGAATACTCTCATTAATACTAGCCTCATTAGGAGAGTCCACAAGCCACTCAATCCTACAAGGGGA
>NW_021422117.1:0-200 GCF_001605985.2 Dendrobium catenatum
TGTTAGTACATAAGACAATCGTATAGAAAAGGAAATATTTGCTATCATCAAAATCATGAACCATAGATCCGCAACATGTGAGAGCGACCCTCTTCTTGATATGACTGATCAAGATTGCCGGCCATTAAGCATATATTAGTGACTTCTTCTTCCTTTTCAGTGTTTGATGAATCTGAAGCTGAGTCCGCCCAGAAAGCTCT
>NW_021422118.1:0-403 GCF_001605985.2 Dendrobium catenatum
GATTTTTGAGTTAACCCCTTATAGTATTTGATGACCCATCTGACCCTCTTAGGTTATTTAGCACACTGGTCTTTGATTGTACTGCAAATTAACATTACTTTTGTCCCTTAACGGGTCGTCAAAGGGGACTATAGTTGACTTTTTTATCGCTCACCTTATGCCTGTGGATTCCCTACTCAATGATGATTTACTTGATAAACTAATTATGAGTGTGGATGAATAGGGATCCCCTACTTGGGAGTTATACTTTGACTATGCATCATTCATTAAGGCTTTATATCCAAATGAAACTCCCATATTTAGGGTAGGTTTGGGCCTTATTTTTGTGTCCCTTAAAGATCACACTCTTCATTACTCCTATAGTCGTTAAGAACCTCATACTAATAATGAAGTTGAGTATGAA
>NW_021422119.1:0-275 GCF_001605985.2 Dendrobium catenatum
GCGTGCGTTAAATCCCGACGATGGTTAAATCCCGGATTTAAGGATTTACAGCTTAATCCCGTATTTACTAAATCCGTTGTTCGGTAGATTTACGGGATTTGGCCGGAGAAGCGCGTGAGCAGGGAGAAAGTTACCTTCACTTCCAGCGAGCTCCTCTGCTTGCTTCCGATCAAAATGTAGTAACTTTCGATCCGAGAGCGAGGGAAAGTCGCTCGAAGGAGCAAAGTCGGACCAGCCACGAAGGAGCTGGAGAAGCAGCGCCAAAGGGGAGAAAG
>NW_021422120.1:0-221 GCF_001605985.2 Dendrobium catenatum
AAGTTAGAGTTCAAGAGTCTTAAGAGTACCAAGATTACTACATTGAATACACTAAAAAAGAAAAAACCAGGAACCTGACCCAGTTAAAATAATTTCACTAATGTTTGTAGTTGATTATAATTGATGCCCTTCTTCGAGGGAAAGCCTTGGCTTAGTGTAGAATTATACATCATATAGAGCACATTATATGATGGAAGTTAGAAGAATCTAGTATAATGAGA
>NW_021422121.1:0-1171 GCF_001605985.2 Dendrobium catenatum
ACATAACTCTTCCAACTTTTACAATATAATTCATTATTTATAATTTATGTTTATTATATTGCATCAATATTTTCCTAAATCACGAGAGATGACATTATTTATTAATGGATTATAAATATTAGTGGAATCATTTCAACTATATTAGTCATCATAATTTTTTTTTTAGAATTTTTCATATTAAAGTTCTAATACCTTTTACAACACTTATATCTAAGAACACATAACATTAAAATAAGAAATTTGTTAATTTTAATATCAAAAATATTCTAACATATCATAAATATTAATCTAGAAATAAATTCAATAATTTTTGAACTCACATCAAAATAACTTAGGGATTTTTATATGCATAACACTTAAAACATTTCAAAATACATATTTAACACTCAAAGTGTTATATTTACTAATATACAACTCAAATAACATTTCTAAAATTTCAAATACCACTCTGTTAACGTTGCATTAAAACCCCTACTTGTGATCTCGATCATGTTCATGTTCCCGTGCGTTCTTGTTCTCGAGCGTTCTGCTTCCCACGTGTTCCTGTTCTCCGACGATCGACCATCACTATTCTTCAGTAGAGAAGGTACTCTTACATGTTTTGATGACAACCCATCTCCTATTCTTCGTTCTTCTGAGTTAGACCATCACATTCCTATTCCTGTTCCGCCATTTTAGCATCCTCTATTGGCGACAGTAAAAAAACAACGTGATTAGAATGCTTACTCATATGGTTGATTTGATTACAATGTTGAATCATATAGTTGCTTAATCCCGGGCTGACATTCCAGTTCCCTTGGTTTAATTATTTGCCAACTTCAGCTTCTACTAATCAACCACTTTTGCAATTGGTTGCTTTGATTAGAATGCTTTTAATTAAACAGGAAACTGAAATTTTGTTTACTTTAGCTAGCTCATTTAGATTCATTTTTTCATTGTGTCTAACTTATTAATTATATGCACACACAGAAATGGATTCAAGTCATTTTTGCTTCATTGTTCTCAAATTCGATGGATATTGGAGTGAGGTGCAGAGTCAGGCTCGAATGAAATGTGATGCCCCAGATATCAATAGTGAAAGGATTCATCGACAGTCTTGATCAATCTTCATTCCTGCTCCCTTGCTCGAACCTGAAAAATTTTAACCACATATAATGAGCTTTACAAAGCC
>NW_021422122.1:0-592 GCF_001605985.2 Dendrobium catenatum
AAGCTCGACAAAGATTTAGTGATGCGTATACTTTGAATTGCGTTAATAATTAAGAATTTTATTAGGAAAGATTTGAAATTTAAGCTCATCAACCTAAAATATTTTACTTAAATATTATATCTAATATTTTTATTGTTTTATTCAGTAATAAAATCTCCACAATTATCATTTTTATTTTAATAAGATAATCATGCAATTAGAGTAAACAATAGTTGCAATTAGAATCAACAATAGTAGTTTGTTGCAAGTAAAGATACTTTCTCGTGTGTTCTACACTCTACTCTATCACTTTATTACTTAATTTAGCATGTATATTTGTGTATATTAAGTGAGGTTTTGTTAGTTTTATATCAAAGAAAATCTAAGTATTTTTTAGGGAGAGCCCTAGACTTTTAAACAATTCAAAAGTTCACTCCATAGCCCCCAAAAGTTTTTGGCATTATTGTCGGGGAAGTATTTTTCTTTTTATTATTTTAACTATATTGTTAAATTAATTACATGATTCAACTTACTTGTATCTTTTGTTTTATTTATTTTATTCATTTATTGCATATTCATAACACTGCCGTTGCCAGGTCCCAAGTCCTGGATG
>NW_021422123.1:0-203 GCF_001605985.2 Dendrobium catenatum
CAGATTTTTCTTGTATTTTGGCTGTTTTTCTGCTGTGCACAGCAGTTTTCCTTGGATCTACTTGATCTTGGTGAGAAACACTTGGAAATCCAAGTGTTTCCTATCATCTACCTCTACCTTTATTAGCATAAACCAAATTTAATACATCTACTTTCATAACCGAGTCATAAGAAGGCCGCTGTTTTATGTGACCAAACCATCTA
>NW_021422124.1:0-232 GCF_001605985.2 Dendrobium catenatum
GAAGAAAGAAGAAGAGAAGAAGAAAAGAAAAAAGGAGGAGAAGAAGAGAAGAAAAAAGGAGAAGAAGAGAAGAAGGACAATTTTTCTAAAGGCCTAGGGGGCTATTTATAGTTTTTGTGAGTGAAGAGGGAAGTTTCTAGAGTTTTCTAGAATTCTCAAAAAATTTGAATTTTTCTGAATTTTTTCGGAATTTTTTGGATTTTTCTGGATTTTTTAAATCCATGTGGGCCCC
>NW_021422125.1:0-299 GCF_001605985.2 Dendrobium catenatum
ATCTATAACTCCATCTGCTCTTCCATCGGCCTGCTTCTGTCGATTGTAAAGGTTTACGACCATTTTGTCCTACGGGATAGTGTGATCGAACCCTTTGCATTCGAACCACACGAGCAGAATCCTTTCGGAGACCCACAATGCTAGCCCACAGGAGAATACTATGGGGTAACATATAGTGACTTGAGATTTAAAGAGAGTTTAAAAAGATTTGAATTTTATGAGATTTAAGGTGGGCTTCTCGCAAATTTCAAAACACAACGGGCAGAATTTCCCCTTGCCCGAAGGCTTATGAAATTATG
>NW_021422126.1:0-289 GCF_001605985.2 Dendrobium catenatum
CGATCACCGGACACGGAGATAGGTTCGGATTTTAATAAAATATTATTTTAAATTAAGCGAGTCAAAAGCGCAGGTAAAGCGCAGGTGAAGTGCAGGTAAAACGCATGTAAAACGCAGGTCAAAAGCGCAACTAAAGCGCAAGTGACGTGGCAAATTTTTATTGGATGCCCGAACCTATTTTCCGCGTCCGGTGACCGGATGCAATAATTTGCCGCAAATTACAGCGCATTTTGCCCTGCCTCGCAGGTGCCATACTACCCGTATGGCAGAGCAAAAACACATTTTTAAA
>NW_021422127.1:0-1211 GCF_001605985.2 Dendrobium catenatum
TGCTAGAATGATAGAGTCTCCTATGCCAAAGTCATGACTCATCAGAAACAATTTTTAAACAAAAGTCAATAGGAGTATGAATGCAATTTAAATCTAGCATATAAATATTGTTTACCCTCTTTCCATTCAACACATCTTTACCATTTATGATTAATATGCAACTAGTAGACAAAAAATTTACACTATAACCCTTATCACATAGCTGGCTTATACTTAACAAATTATGCTTTAATCCATAAACCAACAACACATTGTCAACAAAAAAGTTTTTCAAGTTTCCAATCATACCTGATCAAACCACCTTCTTTGTGGTGTTATCACCAAGTGTTACCTTGCCTCCTCTCCTGGCTTCCAGTGTTATGAATTGAGCAGTATCTCTAGTCGTATGCTTTGAACATCTGATGTCCAGGTACCATATGCTCCCATGAGATCTTATGTGAGAGCGACCCTACAAAAATATCAAATGTTAGACCTGGGAACCCAAACAAGTTTGGGTTCTCCTTTTAGCAATTTATAATCAAATGCATGTATAATATATCTAGGTTATGCATCTTAGGTCTCCACACCAAATCAAATTTCATCTTTAAAGTATAGGTGTGTGCTATATGTCCAAATAATCCATAATTATTATATTTGATATTAGAAAAAGTATTCCTAAGTATTCTACCATTTATTTGTCTTCTAAGGGATTCCATATATTTAGGATAAAATTTAGGATTTGAAAAATCTTCAAGTTTGGAAGGTATCCTATTATCCTCTAGAGCTTTTATTTTCAGCTTATAAAATGAATTCATATCTTCCAAGATTCGATTTGTATAATTGATTCGATATGTTTTGCTCTCTGACTCATCCTTAAAAATTTTAAATTCTTTTTCAAGATCAGCATAGGATGATTGTAAAATCTCACAATTTTTATTCAGGTCATCGTATTCATCAAGTAATTTCATGTGGTTGTCATCTATTAAAGCATGATCTTTCGTAAGGATTTCATGTTTTTTCTTAAGTTCTTCCAATTCTAGACTTACACTAGCATGCAACTTTTTATTTTCCTATATGTATCATGCATGTGTTCAAAAATTTCAAATAATTCATCATAACTTAAGCACATACCTCTTCTTGATCTGATTGATCTATACTATCTGTCATCAAGCAAAGATTGGTGACTTTTTCTTCATTTTTAGTCTCTGATGAATCTGAAGCTGAGTCCGCCC
>NW_021422128.1:0-232 GCF_001605985.2 Dendrobium catenatum
ATTTTTTTAACCAGCATGTTTTGCATGCTATCGGCTCGGTTTTTGGGAGACCGCTGCAGTCTGATCAGGCTACGGCTGTGAGATCTCGACCATCCGTTGCTAGGATTCTCGTTGAAATTGACATTACTAAAAATCATCCTAAAGAGGTTTGGTTAGGATCAGAAAAACAGGGCTATTTACAACAAGTTGAGTTTGAAAAGGTGCCAGATTACTGTAATCACTGTCATATTCA
>NW_021422129.1:0-277 GCF_001605985.2 Dendrobium catenatum
TTTGATGAACATCTTCTGGAGAGCTGGTTTGATTCATCTTGGACCAGAAGGCTCTTACTTCACCTCAGTATAAACTTTAAATCCCAACAATCCAGTCCACTACATAACTCCTCTAAATCACCTACAACAGCCCACTACACCTCTCCATAGCCCAAACAGCCCATCAGCTTCACTCCGATCATCCTCTCAGCCCAAATTTCCCTCCAAACAGCAGCTCTCATACCCAAATCCAGTGCAAACCTGCAGCCCAACTCAGTCCCTCTCACAGCCAAATCTA
>NW_021422130.1:0-224 GCF_001605985.2 Dendrobium catenatum
TGGTGTCGCCGTCCACAACTCTGGCACACAGGTGCCGCACTGACAGATCCAGAACTCGTCGTACTGGCAGCAGTACCAGACGACCCTCCGCTCCTCCTGGAGTCAACGGATCCAGAACCAGCTATAAATCTCCTCTTCCCAGAGGAACCACTGCCAGAAGTCTCACCTCCAAATCTCTTCCTACTCGCAGTCCACCGCTGCTGAGTAGCCATCAGGTCATTCTC
>NW_021422131.1:0-328 GCF_001605985.2 Dendrobium catenatum
GATGCACAATTTCAAGTGCATAAATCTAATTTCTTGTTCTCAAACCAATAAATTAAATAGCTTCTCATTCATTTTGATGATAAACTTGAAGTACATAAAAAATTACACAATTGATAATTTAGCAACCACCTAAGAGAAATCTCAAATAGAAATTGAATATTATTAAGAAAATACACATTCGATTGGAATTTGGAAAAAACATAATTAATATTCAAGCAAAGTGGAATGCCAAGTAGGATTATTTTTAAATGTATTTGAACGCTATTTATAATCGCCAACCACTCTAACCACCCCTATGCATAAATCTAATTTATAGTTCTCAAACCAA
>NW_021422132.1:0-304 GCF_001605985.2 Dendrobium catenatum
TTAGCTCGTCATTTTCTCGGGATCACTATTCAATCCATGCAAGATAAGTATTTTTGGTCACAGCAATCTTATGCTCAATCTCTACTTCAGCAAACTAATCTACAAAAATGCAATTCCCTGTCTAATCCATCTTCTACTAAATAGCCCATTCAATTTAAACAAGACAATACTATTTCAGACACTGTCACATATCGGCAAATCACGGGAGCACTCCAGTATTTGACTATTACGCGTCCAGACATAGCTCATGCCATCAACACTCTGTCTCAGCATATGCACGATCCTCAACCCATTCATTTTCATC
>NW_021422133.1:0-368 GCF_001605985.2 Dendrobium catenatum
CTTAGCCTTACCCGAGCTCTCCTCTGCCCTCTGTGACGCCTCCTTCCTATCGGATCGAGAGTTACGACATTTTGAATCGGAAGCCACAACGAGAGCTAGCTCGTGTAAAGGTAAACTTCTACCTTTCAGGTGCTTCTTTGGCTTGATCCCGCAAACCCGTCGAACTCATGGTAAATAGAGAGCAAGCTCTCTGTTTTAACCTAAATCTTACACTAGTTTTTCTCTAATTCTATACTCATGCATAATTTCTTTTGTTATTATAATTAACTAATTGATAATAATTAATTAATTATATTTAATTAAAATTAGTTATAATTAAATATTTAATTATATTTAATTATTATTAATAATAATTAGTTTTAATTAAA
>NW_021422134.1:0-325 GCF_001605985.2 Dendrobium catenatum
CGACACCAAATTCGACCCAATCCGAGCTCAAATTGGTTCAAATCAATGACCTGAATCTCATTTTGAAGGTTCAAACCATAATTTGAATTACCAAATAGTTTTCAAAATATGGCATGCTTATAGTCGAATCGAGCGGCTCGACGAGAAGAATCTAACGAGCCAAAGATCGCCAAATTATGACATCATTAAGGCCTTGAAATGCGTAATAAATGGTTCACGGCAAGGGGTTCAACATCGCCCGTCCATTCAAACCGCCGACTGACGTAGGACTTCTACCCAATGCTGGACCTCTACTCATCGCCAGACTCCTACCCGACGTCAGACT
>NW_021422135.1:0-842 GCF_001605985.2 Dendrobium catenatum
ATTTCCGGCAGACTATCTGTTAGGTAATCCATCAGTTTACTTAAATCCTGTGAAATGTATCCGTAGAAATTTTGTCGGAACAATTCTGGCAGATGTGCTGGCTGAATATTTGCCGTATTACTTAAATCTGTCAAATTAATTCTGGCGAAAGTGCCGCAGGAAAGTTGGCGGTGGATTATTGGCCGGAAACTATGCCGGAAAAAGCTCTATATCATTCACACTCAATCATCACCAGTGCTCCGTTCTCATTCGCCATCAGTTCTCCGTAAGTTTTTCAGAGACAATCATAATTTTTCCATTATTAGGTTTATCTGGGACTTAATGTATGAGATTTCATATTTATGATTAAGTATTGAAGTAATGGGAAGTTTAAGGAGAAATTCTTGCGTTAGAGTAAACAACATCAATAGCTTGAGATTCATTGTTTGCTACTTTTGCATTTTTGTTCTATTGATTTTACAGAGAAAGATAAATATCATAGAAACTATTACTCAAAATCCTTGCCCGTGATCTCATTAGATTTCTTTGTATCATTTTGTTAATAATATTTATTATTTATACTTATAGTCTATTATTTTTGTCATGTTATTAATCTCTGAGTGAACACTATCATCCAGGCATGAACAATGTTATTTTAAATGTTCTATGACATAGTGAGATGTACACCTCATCATGGGCTTAGGTGAAGGAAATGTCTCAAGGAATGCAAGGTGTATTTTATGGCTTTTATTAATTGGGAAATTTTAAAATTATAAAAAATAATTTTATAGAACATTCTAACTTACTCATTTTTTAGAATAATATCGGAGCTAAGCCAAACTCATTAATTATTTATTTATTAA
>NW_021422136.1:0-281 GCF_001605985.2 Dendrobium catenatum
AGAATCTGGACAGCAAACTGGGCTGGTTCTTTGGGCCACAAGCAGAGATCTTTGGTCAGCTGGACAGCAACTCAGGCTTCGGAATTCTGCTGAACAGCAAGGGGACAAGAAGGAATAGTTTGGAAAGCCTCCAAACAATGCCCAGAAAATCTGGACGGCAACTCCCTATGTTCGACAGAAATTCAGACAGCTTTGATAGGGTCTTGGGAGCCTTTAGACAGCAATCTCTGGCCTTCAGTAGTGCATAACAGTAACCCAATATGGCTGGAATATGGGGACAG
>NW_021422137.1:0-331 GCF_001605985.2 Dendrobium catenatum
ATCCATACGATCAGTGTGATTTTTAAAGATCTCCCCAGTGTGTGTGTGCGCTAAGGTTATTCAATTAAAATCATATTTTCTCAAACTTAATTACAATAAAATTATAAACTTCAATTTACAAACTATCTCATGCTGAATTTGATATAAAGTCTTCATTAGTATGGAGTTCGATTATCCTGAAATGTTATTCCACACAAGATATAAAATAATTATTTCAAAAAGTGTAGGAGAAAATAAAGCTTAAAATAATAATATTTGAAATCATCAAAACTATACAAGTTGCAAGAAGATAAAACATGCAAATAGAAACTCTCTTAACATGAAAGAAGAC
>NW_021422138.1:0-284 GCF_001605985.2 Dendrobium catenatum
CATAACAAATTAATTAAAAATTGATTAAATAATTTAATAAATCATTAAAAATTTAAATAAATCAAGTGAAAATAATTAAACAACAAACAAATTTTAATTAACTTAAACTAAAAAATTTCATAATTCATTTAATTAAACTTGATTTAATTAAAAAAATTAATTAAATACTAAATCATTAAATAAAGGGCCTCATTCTTTATGTTTGATTCCTTTAGAAGGCAAAAGAGCATTGGATTGTATGATCCTTAATAAATCTAAATTCAATAAAAAGATCCTTATTCATT
>NW_021422139.1:0-279 GCF_001605985.2 Dendrobium catenatum
CGGGCTCTCCATGATGCCAGTCACAACTGGAAGAGTGAGTGCTCTGGCTTACATTTTCATGCCAAGCGCTCCTTAAGCGCTCCTTGAAAGTCTACAATACTTCAGTAAACTTCATTCCTGCAATAACTTAAAATTTGTAACCATAATCAACAGGTAGGCAAAGACAATAATGCCCAAAAACTCCTTGTGTAAGAATGAAGTATCTGGACGACTATGGGAGAAAAAGATCTAAGTTAATATATTAAATAAGCAATAACTAATACAAGGCATATCCATTCA
>NW_021422140.1:0-251 GCF_001605985.2 Dendrobium catenatum
AATGATCCTAAATAACTAATCGTCCTGGATGAACACCTATTCATCTGTATGATCAAATGGTAAAAAATATTGTATGAAAGGATTCTTCGTAAATTATGTGATTATGAAAAGTAATTTTTTTTGACATTATCGTTAGTCCATACAAAACTTGTTTTGTCCCGTACGATCCCAAGATCATACATACGAATCCATTTTTGTATCATACGAATGGTCATTTTTCTTTAAATAGGAGGGCTATAGAATTCATTTTC
>NW_021422141.1:0-322 GCF_001605985.2 Dendrobium catenatum
GCCCCTCTAGATCCTAGATCCTAGAACCCCTCTAGATTCTAGGACCAATCTAGACTCAAATCAATCCCTACCTTTGATCAACTCCAACCTCAAATCAATCCCTACCTTTGATCAACTCCAAATCAATCCCTACCTTTGATCAACTCCAACCTCAAATCAATCCCTACCCTTGATCAATTCTAATCTTAAGCTTCATTCAATTCAAATCCAAATTAATTCAAGCTTCAAACATATCCAAACTTTGATCCAATCAACTTGAGAATCCAAACTTCAATCTAGACTTTCATCCCACCTTTAATCTAGCTTTGACCTTATCCATCCA
>NW_021422142.1:0-348 GCF_001605985.2 Dendrobium catenatum
CCCAATAATGAGAGAGAACTTTCAATTAAGGCTAGTCTTCAATCAGATACGTATAGAGAATACGTGTTATCTGGCATATAGTAGCAGCATAGATTCAGATTTGGAATTGGGTTTAAATTTGGGTATTTGAAAATATTTGGAAAGTTTGGAAATAGTTGGGAATTTGAAGATTTTGGAGATTTGGAAAATTGATATTTAAAACACAAATTGCACCATCTTGCACTTAAAGTGGATGGTGGGGGAATGGATGAAAGACCCGATCAAGATCCCATGGTTCCGTCGTCCCAGGCCATCGTGGTCCCTGGTCTATTAAGTCAGAGGAGGTAGTCGACCCAACCTGACAGAAGG
>NW_021422143.1:0-251 GCF_001605985.2 Dendrobium catenatum
AGTGGTGTAAATAAGTACTCAAACTAGAGCCTTCGTTTGGAAAAATTATTGCGTCCTCCCACCTGACGTAGAGATACGTCCTCCCACCGCTAAAAAAGTCGGTTTTTGCTCAGTATTGCTAGCTATTATTTGGTAATAACGAAGAATATTATCATGTGAAGACCAATACCGAGTTATACCGAGATATATCGAGCAATACCAAGTTTTTTCTAGAAAAAACTAGGTATTTTTTTGTATTGCTCGGTATTGCT
>NW_021422144.1:0-204 GCF_001605985.2 Dendrobium catenatum
AACTATAATTGAATGCAAGGGAATCTCACCATTAGGACTAGCCCCATAAACCATCACCAAGTTCTTGTTATCACATTGGTGTTGAATGCACGTGTTATCCAACACGTCCTTCGACATTTAATTATCCCTAAAGAAGGAGACACAATCAATATTACGCCACTTCTCTTTTTTTTTGTGAACATCTAGGCCAATTAAGACAAACTC
>NW_021422145.1:0-200 GCF_001605985.2 Dendrobium catenatum
TCACTCCTTGCCAACTCAGCTGCCACCTCACTCATGTCTGACTGATTGACCAGTCAAACAATCAACATGAGGCTTTAGAAGGGCTAAGGGTGATTAAATAAATCCTTTGAGCCAATCCACTCAATCCAAAATCAATCCAGCAGATTAGTTAAGGTCTAGAAGTTTCCTAAGACTAATCTTAGCCTTTAGATTTAAATCCA
>NW_021422146.1:0-246 GCF_001605985.2 Dendrobium catenatum
AAAACAAATTTGGCTGTAAGATCCAACGAGATGGCAAAAGCATGATTTCCTGCTTAGATCGACGGGCTTTCCATCAACTATAATTTAGTGGTGTAAACCAGTTAGAAGATGAGAGATATAAGTGGGGATGTGAAATGATTGTGAATACCAAAGGGATAGGGGTGATGACCCCCGTATACAATGCAACCTGATTGTTTTGTCTTGTTTTACATGATATAACATTATATGTAACTTATTATAATTACT
>NW_021422147.1:0-352 GCF_001605985.2 Dendrobium catenatum
TTCTTTCAACTTGTATTCAAGAGTTTGATTCTTTCACTATTCATTTTTAAGTGCCCACAAGGTGTTCGATGAAATGATCCTTAAAAATTTGTTGAGCTCCAAATAATATTTCAGCTAATGATTTGTTCCTCAAGCATAAGAATAAAGGAGTTTATTTGATTTTTTAGCAATAGACTTAAAAAGTTGTCTAGCCACAGGAGCTATAACTTTTTTTCATCTTTGCAATTTCCACAATAGGATCAATCAACTTTGTTAATTCAACAAACTTGGTAGTATTTGGCTTTAAAAAATTATGTCAACTTGTATACATGTGAAGGTAATATTCGGATATGGAGAGATTACACTCTAAAAG
>NW_021422148.1:0-207 GCF_001605985.2 Dendrobium catenatum
CAATATCTTGATAGTTAAGAGTTTGAGTTTTTACACATAGATTCAGTGCCATAGTGTTACATACAAACTTTAGAATTACAATAAAAAGAGAGACTCAAACATCGCAGTAGCAGTTTTTTGCACTATTGTACTCACTACAGGAAAACAGCTCATTTCCGACAAAATTTCCGGCGGAATTAAATTCGTCACAAATTCCGACGGCTTTTC
>NW_021422149.1:0-669 GCF_001605985.2 Dendrobium catenatum
CGATGTGTGGAAGAATCAGTTTGCGTGATTTTTAACTGTTTTGAGGGCAGTTTTTAATTAGATCGTCTGTACGATCTGACGATCGTCCAGGACGAAATTTTTTTCTCAAATGTCGAGATGATTTAATGCAACGGTTGAGTGGATAAGACAGTTCTAATTGTGAAGTTCATATGTACGAATTTTTGGTTCGTCCAGACGAACAGATGTCGTTTCATTATAGGGGACGGTTTTCAATAGACATTAAAACGAATTAACTTTTGATCGTTTGTACGAAAAATTTTCGTCTGTACGATCGGTCAAGTGAAAAAGCCTGTACGAAGGGATGCATCGTAAATTGTGTTGATTAAGAAAAGCCATTACATTTTGGATGAATTGGATCGTCTGTACGAAAAATTTTCGTCCATATGAACGATGATTTTCGTCTAGGACGAACTGTTTTCTTTAAATATGAAGGCTTTCTAACTTAACAATCACACCTCCAATCTTCACTTTCAATCCCTTTCTACTTCAAATTGTCAATGGCCTCCTCAAGTAAGAGACAAAAGGTGTTGGT
Source organism: Dendrobium catenatum (assembly GCF_001605985.2). NCBI lineage: Eukaryota > Viridiplantae > Streptophyta > Magnoliopsida > Asparagales > Orchidaceae > Dendrobium > Dendrobium catenatum. The sequence goes on from NW_021422149.1 coordinate 554, forward strand.
GAAGAAACCTCAAAGGAATGCCTCCGAAGGCAAATGAGGAATCTTTTCCTCATTTTGCATCTGCCAAAATAACTCCATCTCACATTTTAATTCAAAGCGAGATACACTTTAAGGTA
>NW_021422150.1:0-312 GCF_001605985.2 Dendrobium catenatum
CATCTGTGTTAATATGAATCTCTTCGCTAATCAGTAGTGCGTAGAGATTGTCTAAACTCAGAGGAGTTTGCATTGCCCGTATTGTAGTTTTGAACGACTGATAAGCTGGAGGAAGCCCATTCAGTATGTGATGCAGAATGTCTTCCGTGTCAAGTTTTGCGCCAGCATACGCAATTTGATCTACCAATTTCTTGATTTCTGTGAGATATTGATTCATAGTTAGATTTTTCATGGAAATATTCTGAAGTTCATTCTTCAGTTGTATCGCCTTGGATCGATTCGTCGACTGAAACCGAGTTTGAAGCGTTAGCC
>NW_021422151.1:0-220 GCF_001605985.2 Dendrobium catenatum
TACATAATGAATTTAATTTGCATTACTTACATCTTTGATGATTCGTCTTTTCAATTCCACCTTGCATTCTTCTTCGATTATAAGTCACTACGAAATCTTCTTTTTGCATGTAATTAGATGAATTTATGACACTATAAGATACCACATTCTTAATGCTTTCACTATTAATTAGAAATCCATACCAAGCATATAACGGAATAATTTATCTTGATTTTCCTTT
>NW_021422152.1:0-576 GCF_001605985.2 Dendrobium catenatum
GTGATAGTTAATATATTTATATAACTATTATATTTAAACTAATAATGACAAATAAATATAAATTGATTATTGTAGATTCGTTTATAAATAATTAGTATTAATTACTTGATTAAGTAACTTTTTTTCTGTAAAGTTCAATTTGAATTCTTTCTAACCATTGTCGTCCGCCAACTACGATCCTTCCGACCAACATCATCGGACTACGGTCTTTTTGACCTTCTTCCCCTGCCGACTTTCATCCCAGCCGACTACAGTCCTTCCAACCTCCTTCAACAGACTACGGCCTTTTCGACCTCCGTCGCCTGCCGACTACGGTCCTTCCAACCATCGTCACTCAAATACGATCTTTCCAACCTATGTCGCTCGTCGACTAAGGTCCTTCCAACCTATGTCGCCTTAAGAACGTTGTTGACCTCGACTTTTGCCCAGATTTGGGCCCGAACAGTTGACTTGGTCAAATTGACCAAGCCAGACCCTATGGCCCTCCCCACTGGGTTCAGTGGGCCGAGTCGAGTCTGTCGAGCCCGAGCTTGGACCCAGGGTCAACCCGGTTGACCAAGTCAACCAAGGTTGACC
>NW_021422153.1:0-1552 GCF_001605985.2 Dendrobium catenatum
TATGTAGTTCAATTATAAAAATAAATAAAAAAATAAATCAAATTAAATACTCAAATTGGATGTCTATATGGCAAGTGCAACTTAATATTACAAAGTAGATTCTACAGAAAAAGTAAAGTGGTCAGATACCACTGATAATAAGCCTAAATTTCTAATCCTAAGACTCAAAATAATTGATTCATGTGATTCAAGAGGAGCTATAAGAAGTATATTAATTAGGAGTTATAAGGGGAGATTGATTGAGAGTCATAAGTATAAGAGCATGATACCTTAAAGATACACTCATTAAATATTTGAATATTAATACTGACACTTCTATGAACACTGTAATGGTATTTTTGACTAACACTATTAATGTTTACTATTAATAATACTATTTAACATTATTAATTATAGGGGTGTAAATTTTGGGTCACGGGTCGGGTTCGGGTCGAACCCGAAACTGACCCGATATTGTTCGGGTCAACCCGAACCCGACCTATTTTTACAAATGGGTCAATTTTTCGGACCCGAACCTGACCCGCTTCGGGTTCGGGTCAACCCGACACGACCTGAAAGTGGGGGCCACCGTGCCAACATGCGCGGATTGGACTGATGATGTAATGGATTACGATGTGATGAACTGTAGAAGGATAAATTGATACAGATAATCAGTAAAGGTATTAATCCATATATATTTTTATATAATTTTTAGCATATTATTCTCTTTTATCTTGTATTAGTTTCAGTTGTAAGATTTTAGTTACTTGATGGCTATATGCTAATTATGTGATTTTATATTTATTTAGGAAAGGATAAGTATCCTATGATATAAGGCCCTAAATAATATGCATAATTTTTCTATATACAGTTCTAAAAAAATGATATCATATTTTTTCTACTATTCGTTGGTAAGCTCTAGTTAAATGATTAAAATGAAAGATAGATGTAATTCTTCCAATATATATTCTATAGTTTAACAAAATTATATCAGAGTAATGGTTATTAATTAGAGGAATTAAAATATAACTAGAGCTTATGAATGGAATAAAATGTGTTTTTTTATTAATAATTAGTAAATTTGAGTTTTAAATTTTACTTTTACATGCTCTCTCTCTCTCTCTCTCTCTCTCTCTCTCTCTCTCTCTCTCTCTGTGATAAAGAAATAGATTGTGACGGGTGATGGTCAGATACTGAAGAGAGCAAACTAATTGTCGGTAGAAGTCAAGCAGATTATATGATGGAGAAGAGGTGGTTGCATTTAAAAAATATGTGGGTAAGGGAGTGAAAATAGGTTTATAATCAGTCATTATTGATTTATGCTATATGTCAGATGCATACTTTGCTTGGTTGAGGTATAGCCCGCTGGAAGCATAAATGACTTGGAGACCAAGAAAATAAATGAGTATACCCAAATTTTGCATGTTGAATCTAGAGTGAAGGGCAAGTTGTAATATCAAAAATCTGCTCCAGGATCGTCCAGGACGATCTGGATTGTCCTGGGACGATCAGTTGTAATTTTGCTCCAGAATGTGTCCAGATTTGCTCCAGGTGATTTTCTGTACATATCGTC
>NW_021422154.1:0-379 GCF_001605985.2 Dendrobium catenatum
TGTACAGGTAGATTGTCGTGCACTATTTGTTGATTTTCGTAGTCGGGTCATAGTGCACTAACGAGTCTCCTACCTTTGTTCGTAGATACTTGTATTCGTTGTAGTTGCTTGGTTCATGTAGTACATCCGTCATTGTTATGAGTGGACAGGTAGATGTATTCCTTGACATACTGAAATTGACTTCAGGATACTGCACTTACTGAAGTCTTTCTGCATCTACCCATCAGTGGCATGTGGTACATACATCTGTCTTCGTAGAGAGCTTGTATGTGTTGCAGATCTTTGAGTTGTAAGGAATCGGTGCCTTTAACTGACATTAAGTGGTTGTTGACTATGAAAAATTTCAACATCTATCACATATTATTTTCAATCACCTTTG
>NW_021422155.1:0-512 GCF_001605985.2 Dendrobium catenatum
AGCAATGTACTCAGCTTCAGCAGTGAAAAGTGCAACAAAGTTTTGCTTCATACTAGTCCAAGAGACCAAAGACTGTCCAATGAATTGACAAGTTCCTGAAGTGCTTTTTCTATCCACCTTGCATCCTGCAAAATCAGAGTCAGAAAAACCAACAATCTCAAACGAAGTGCTGTGTCTAGGGTACCAAATCCCTAAGCCTTGGGTCCCCAAAAGGTATCTAAGAATTCTCTTAACAGCAGTCAGGTGGGACTCCATAGGGTCAGCTTGAAATCTAGCGTAAAGGCAAACACTAAACATAATATCAGGTCGGCTCGTAGTCAAGTAAAGTAAAGATCCAATCATGCCTCTATACTTCTTCTGATCAACAGACTTACCACTTGGGTCCTTATCCATTGGAGCACTTGAAGTTATGGGAGTGTTAATTGGCTTAGCTTTGTCCATCTCATACTTCTTCAAAATGTCATTTATGTATTTCATTTGATTTAAAAAGGTTCCATCCTCCAATTGTTTTA
>NW_021422156.1:0-1400 GCF_001605985.2 Dendrobium catenatum
GTACGAACTAGGTTCGTCCGGTACGAATGGTTATTATAGGTCGGTTCTAGAAACTGCTGAAAACTATTCTAAGTCGGTTAATAGTTTGGACGAAAATTTATTCGTCTAGACGAAATTTTTAAAGAGCACCGATCGTCCTGGACGATTATTAATTTCGTCTGGACGAAAATTTTTTAGAGGACCAATCGCCATGGACGATAATTTAATTTCGTCTGGACGAAATTTTTCCAGAGACCAGATCGTCCTGGACGAATATTAATTTCGTCTGGACGAAAATTTTCCAGAGGACCAATCGCCATTGACGATAATTTAATTTCGTCTGGACGAAAATTTTACAGAGAACCAATCGTCCTGGACGATTATAAAATTCGTCCGGGATGAATAGGACTTAGAAAAATTTTTAAGCAAGTTCATATTCGTTCCATGTGCTCAATAGGAGATAACTTTCTGATCGTCCCATACGAACGTATATCGTCCAGTACGATCAGTACAATTTTTTTTTTTATGATCTCCTTATGTGTGTGTGTATGTTGTTATTCACTCAATTACAATCACTCCCTTTCAATTTAATTTCAAAGAAATGCAAACTTCAAATTTTACAAAGTATCTCATTCTGAATTTGATTTGAAGTCTTCGTAGTCTGGAGTTCATTTTTCCTGAAATGTTAGTACACACAAGAACAAATACAAATCTTCTAAAATTGTTAGGAGATAACTACACATTTGAACAATTATGTTTGGAATCATCAAAACTACATAAGTTGTAAAAATGTAAAGCATTCAAATAGCAACTATCTTAACAGACTATTCATATCTTAAAGGATTTACTCATATTATGTGTACTAGATTTTGGTGGAAAATGGGAGACACACATACCACTGATTGAATTTGCTTATAACAACAGTTTCCAATCAAGTATAGAAATGGCACATTATGAATCTTTTAATGGAAGAAAGTGTCGAACTCCCCTATGTTGGACTGAAATAAGAGAAAGAAAGATCATTTGAGCTGACTTAGTAGATGATACTACTAAAAAGATAAGACTGATCCTTGATAAATTGAAAGCTGTGCAAGATAGACAGAAGAAGTATTATGATGTTAAACATATATTAGTTGAGTTTGATGTTAGAGAGTTTGTATTTCTCAAAGTTAGTCCTATGAAAGGTGTGAAGAGATTTGGCAAAGTAGGAAAATTGAGTCCACGATATGTTGGTCCATTTGAAATAGCAAAGAGAATTATAAGTGTGGCCTATAGACTAATTTTGCCAACTCATATGAGTGGAGTACATAATGTATACCATATTTCTTCTCTAAGGAAATACTTTTCAGATGAAGCTCAAAAGATCAATACTGAATTAGTAGATATCCAACCAGATCTGACATTTGTAGAAGAACTTGAGA
>NW_021422157.1:0-304 GCF_001605985.2 Dendrobium catenatum
ATTCATTTCACTTCAAACAAAATAAAAAAAATATATATATTTTAACTAATTTTATATTCATTCAAATAACTACAATTATTTTAATCAATTTGATTTTTGAATTATAGTTACTGCATAATTGAGTAAACAACATTCATCTAAAGATAACTTGATTGCTTATTGATTTATTTATTTATTTAAAATAAAGCAATAGCATAAATAAATTGATATAAAAATATTTAAACCTCACCAAACAACATAAAACATCTAAATTCACTTATCTTTATTAATAATACATGACATTTAAATTAAAGCTCAATTTCGA
>NW_021422158.1:0-241 GCF_001605985.2 Dendrobium catenatum
AACAGAGGTCGGTGGCCAGGGGTGGTTCGACGATGGTCGGGTGGGAGTCTGACGGCGATCGAAAATAAGGTGGTGGTCTAATGATGGTCAAGCTGAAGTCTAAAGGAGCTCAATGGTTAGGTAGAAGTCTAGTGGCGGTTGGCGTCTAGGTGGAAGTCCAGTGTCGGTCAGTGGCTGAGTGGTGGTCCGACGATGGTCAGGTGAAAGTTCGGTGACAATTAGCGACCGTGTGGAAGTCCGA
>NW_021422159.1:0-241 GCF_001605985.2 Dendrobium catenatum
CACTCGATGAAATCAGATTGCAAGCTCAGCAGAACCTGGAAATCTATCGAGCAAGAATGACAAAGTCCTTTGATCGAATGGTTCGTCCTCGATCATTTCAAGAAGGAGAGTTGGTCCTGGTGCAGAGAAGACCAATCATCCCGCACAGAAAAATTGGTGGCAAATTTGTTTCCAACTGGGAAGGACCTTTCATCATCGAGAAAATATTTCAAGGAGGAGCTTATCAACTGATCGATCTGAA
>NW_021422160.1:0-358 GCF_001605985.2 Dendrobium catenatum
GTTTTTGTAAACAAGTTTGATTGGATCTTCTTTTTTGCTCAATTAGGTTTATTCTGAGTTAAGCATTATTGTTTTTCAAAAGAAATTTTATACCATAAAAAACGTCTGATTTAGGGTTAACAGAATTAGATAACTTACCTTTGTCTGATTAGGATTAGCTAAACTCCTTGATCTTACACTAAGAGTTTAATTTTTTTGAGAAATTCTCATATGAAGCCTCCATAAAACAAAAATATTTTTTTAAAAAATTAAAATCCAAAAATATTTGTCTTTTTATTTTCTTTGAGTTTTTGCTTTTTTTTTACTGTGTTTTTCTATTTGATTTTCTTTTGTTTTATTTTTGAGGGCCTTGATCATC
>NW_021422161.1:0-299 GCF_001605985.2 Dendrobium catenatum
TGAATTGATTTATTATTGAACGGATTTATTGATTTTCTTGTTTGATCATTGTTCATTGATACTATTGATTTTGCATAATATTGACTTGCTACAATTGATTTATCGTATTGCTTTTCCGATTGTTTTTATCGACTTGATTTATGGATTATGGATATGGATTATATTGATTCATAGATACCGGCATCGATATTGATATGGATTATGTGTATTGATTCATAGATATTGACATCGACATTGACATAGATTACATCGATTTATAGACACCGACATCGACATTGATATGGATCTGATATTGACAT
>NW_021422162.1:0-275 GCF_001605985.2 Dendrobium catenatum
AATTGTTTTTTAAACTTTTTGTAAGATTAAAAACACTAATACTGAAATATGTAGTTAATTATAGTAATGAATTTCACATATAATCTTTCAACCATAAATATAAAGAGTTGTGAAATAAAAATGCAGGAAAAATAAAAAGTACCAGAAGAACACTACATTTTATAGTGGTTCATTCCAACATATCCTACATAAACTCTATGGAGACTCCTTCTCCAGGTATTTCACTAATCAAAAGTGACTCTCTTTTTTCCCTCACAATGTGAACCTCCGAAAGG
>NW_021422163.1:0-1056 GCF_001605985.2 Dendrobium catenatum
GCAATTCCCGTAAGGGGCTGTTAAGAAATTACATGTGAGAAGTGTAGACCTTTCAAAATAACATTCAAAATAAATAGTAACGCTTATGTGTTAGACCTTCCCGAGGGTTTTAACATTAATCCTATGTTTAACATTGAAGATTTTGTAGCATTTGAGGGTCCAGAGTTTAACCCCACCAATCCACTACATACTGAGCCTTGTGTGAACCTACTTGGTGAGAACCCCAACCTACCTCCACTCCAAAACATTCCCACTTTACCCACTGTGGAGAAGATTGAGGCAATACTTAGCTATAAAATTATTTTCACTAAAGACGGCGGTCGCCAAAGGTATATAGTTTAATGGGCAGGGAAGCTGTAAACGGAGAACACGTGGATCGACCGGGATGAGCTAAAGAGATTGGAACCTAACCTACTAGAGTGGTACGAGAGTTCTAGAGATGCTCACTCGACAGGGTCGAATTTTCTCCCACCAGGGGAGAATGATGAGGACATCGGTCCGAGATTTCGACATGTGTACCGCCGTCAGAGTCGTAGATCGACGGCTACGATCCAGAGTCTGTACATTTGATATATTTTGTATTTTTATGTATTTTCTTTTTCTACTTTTCCTAGTTTACCCCTGTGGGTAGTGAGTCGCTATTCTATCCCCGAGGGAATTTGTGTCTTTATGGTTTTCTTTCATTTGGGCCAATTTATAAGAGGTCTCTTGCATTGTAATGGTTAATGATGATTTTTATGAATGAAGTTTGCTTTGTTTCTTAGTGATCTCTTTGTGAGTTCATGAGATCCAATAAGCCTAGGAGTGGCCAAGGAAATACCCAACAGTTCATCTACAAGTGAGCTCTTGGTTTCTTTACTTTTTGTCTCCTTATCCCACCTTTCCTCTCCATACCGCCGGCAACCTTTAACCCCTCTCCTCCACCCGATGGCTTCCCCTTCCCCTTGACACCCTACGCCTCCCCACCACCCCACGTAGTTGGCCATTGCAACAAACCGGCGGTCGGCCTCCACCTCCCCACTCCCTGCCTCCCCCAAGCCCAGCCCGCCAACCCCC
>NW_021422164.1:0-210 GCF_001605985.2 Dendrobium catenatum
ACATCATCTTCGGATTCAATTTCCATGCATGTGATTGTCTGACAAGTTTCTTTCCGAAGGAATTTTCGCTTTATGAATCTGATACCTTTATATGTATATGTATCCTTCTACCGTAATGGACGCAGATTCCTTCCATACCAGAGGCCCAAACTTGTACGAAGTTGTCGTTTGACAGTAGGAATATTGACTTGCTTTCGTAGCATTCTCTGA
>NW_021422165.1:0-709 GCF_001605985.2 Dendrobium catenatum
GTCTATCTGTAGTACGCTAAATATATTCTGCCTGAAACTTTGACTCACGGGAATTTTTCCCTTATCCTCTTCTTTACTATTGGTCGTTAGGCTTGCCGCCTTGCCTACGATTCTTCTCCCAGCTCTCCTTTTGTCTTTCTCCGTTTAGAGTATTCTTGCTTTCAGTCTCCTCATCTTTTCTTATTTAGCGTGGCTTCTGTACCATGGTTATTCTGGAGGTTTTCTAACGTCAACACGTATTTCTTTCTCCCATTAGTTGTCTGTTTATAACTTTCTACCAAACCGTTGTTCTCACTAAATACAGGTGGGTCTTTCCAATTTTTCGGTTATGATACCTACATTTATTTTTTTCTATTCTGTGAAGTTGATGAATCCATCCGCAATCGTCCAAAAGTTTCAACAAACGGTTTGCTACTCCCTAAGATAATTGTTGATTCTATTCTCTTTCTCCATCATATATAATTGCTAAAACTATTCTCACATGTTTTTCGTTTAGCTCTCTCATGGTTTGCACTTCTTATCTGGTTCTCAACAGCCTCGGCTTCAAACGATCTATACTCTTTCGACTTTTAGAGGTATGTAGATCTTTCGTAACATTTTAAAGCATTTGTTTTTAGACACATGTAAGTTTTGCTATTCTTATTAAGCTTCTACTTTTAGAAGCAAAATTTCTGTCCGTCAATCTAAGAAAAAATAAGAACAAATCTAT
>NW_021422166.1:0-1132 GCF_001605985.2 Dendrobium catenatum
AAAGTTTCAAGAGGCATAAAATGAGCCCACTAAAAGGAAAGCTATCCTCTCTTTTTAAAAATTTTAAAACTTAGAAGAACTTATGAGTTATGTGATATTTTCAAAGGCTTGATATCAAATTCCATGATTGAGAAAAATTACTTTGACATATTATTTATGAGATATTTTCTTTGTAAATAAGTTTTGAATGGATCTTCTTTTTATCCTATTTAGTTATTCTGAGTTAGGACTCTATTTTTCAAAAGACAATTTATACCCTGAAGGATGTCCGATCTACAGTTAACAGAATCGGATATTCTACCTTCTTCTGATTGAAATTTGTTAACATTGAAACTTTAAAGTTTAAATTATTTGAGAAATTCTCATATGAATTGCTTTGATATATATATAGAAAATTAAAAACAAAAATATTTGGTTTCTTTTTCAAATTGTTTGTCTTTAGCTTTTTATCGCTGTTCTTTTTCTTTCCTTCTGCTTTTCTTTTATTTTATTTTTTAGGGCTTTGATCATCACCATCCTTCATTGATTTTTAAATTCTAGTCACATCATCCTGGCCGATACTTTTATCGTCCTGGACAATAGGACAAATACTCTTTAAATTCCCATATGCTGAACTTTTCTGTGGTTGATAGTCCTGGCCGATAACATATTTCGGCCTGGCCGATGCATTTTATTGTCATCATCCTGGCCGATACACTAGATCATCCTGGACGATCCAGTGTTAGCACATTTGAATCCTTAAAATTGGCTCCGGATGATCCATTATTGGACAATCGTCCTGGCTGATCCACTATTCATCCTGGACGATACACGTGGAACAGATTTAAAACATTTTAACTTCAGCCGGTACGATCAATTATTGTGCATCATCATGGTCGATACACCTAATCGTCCCGGACGATATGCTTTTTCAATGGTCGTCCGGCTTGACTCCTCGGGACGATCGCCTGTCTCTAATCGTCCTGGCCGATATCAGATCAGCCCGGCCCTTCGGACCGCCTTTTTGACCAATCGGCATGTACGCAATTATTGTGCCATATCGTCCTGGACGATTATGCGATCGTACTGGACGATATGACCTTTCTTTAAATTCAGGCCATTCCAACCATGTTTTTCACTTCACATCCCTTCT
>NW_021422167.1:0-230 GCF_001605985.2 Dendrobium catenatum
TTTTACTATTTTTTGATATTTACATATTATTTATTATTTAAATAATATAAAAATATTTTTAAAATTATTATATAATTGATTTTAAATCCGAGATAAATCTTTTGAACATTAAGGGGCTGTTTGGTATCGGATTTATCGTCGTATTTACGTTAAATCGAGCGAAACAGATTTACAACGCGTGTTAAATCATCAGATTCAATAAATCCCAGATTTACGGCTTAAATGCCGGA
>NW_021422168.1:0-251 GCF_001605985.2 Dendrobium catenatum
AACCTCCTAATGTCCTACATCCAACAATTGCTTCATGGCCTTTTGAAAGTTGGGGTACGGATATCATTGGCCCTATCGATCCTCCCTCTTCTAAAGGTCACCGGTTCATCCTAGCAGCAACAGATTACTTTTCAAAATGGGCGGAAGCTGTTCCACTACGAGAAGTCAAGACTCATAACGTGCTCCAGTTCTTTAGAGACCATATCGTATATCGATTCGGCATTCCTCGTCGAATTATATCCGATAATGGT
>NW_021422169.1:0-387 GCF_001605985.2 Dendrobium catenatum
TATTGGCCGACTTTGGTCAGAGATTGTATTGACCACGTAAAGAGGTGCCACGAATGTCAAATTCATGGTGATGTTATACATCAGCCTCCAAATCTTCTGCATCCAACAGTAGCATCAGGTCCATTTGAATGCTGGGGCACAGACATAATCGGGCCGATAGATTCGCTGTCTTCAGCGGGACACCGCTTTATTTTGGCAGCGACGGACTACTTTTCCAAGTGGGCAGAAGCAGCTCCATTCAAAGAAGTCACATCCGAGCTTGTGATCAACTTCTTCACTCACAATGCTGTCTACAGATTTAGTGTGCCACGCTGCTTAATCTCAAACAACGGTACTACATTTAAAAGTATAAAATTTTATAAATTTGTTGATCGTCACAAAATCGAT
>NW_021422170.1:0-246 GCF_001605985.2 Dendrobium catenatum
TTTTCCTACCATGCACTCCACACTCCAGCAAATCAACTCCCACTCCTTCTATCTCCCTTTCAGATCCTCTGCCCGCCAATCACACTTCGGCCAGTGCTCCTAATATTTTCTTCCAGCCATCTAAAGCATCAAACACTTCTCTACTGCAATCCCACCTGCAGCCAACCGAAATGCCAACTAAAAGTCACCCTATGGTGACCCGTTTCCAAACAGGAAACCTCAAGCCGAAGCAGCAATTTAATCTTC
>NW_021422171.1:0-257 GCF_001605985.2 Dendrobium catenatum
AAACCACGTATTTTGGGCGGTTATAAAATTTATTCAGTGACTGCTTCTCCGTTTAAAAAACACCGTTTTCCTGCCCAAATGTTCGAATTAACCCTCCTCCTTATGCGAATCGGGATCGCGAGCCAAATAAACTTTCGTTATTTTTTGCGCGTAGAAATTACGATTCGGTTGCTTGATTTAAATGCTTTCATTACAGCGAGTTAACAGAGAATTCACAGGCCATTAACCAAACTTATTACACCACATCTATATACCTG
>NW_021422172.1:0-340 GCF_001605985.2 Dendrobium catenatum
GAGCTGGGTAATTTGGTTGAATGAATAAGGTTCATTTGAGGTCTTTGTTGACTGTTTGACCAGTCAACTGGTCAGACCTTGATGATGTGGACTTGGGAAAAGATTAATTTGCTATTAGCATCAGTGTCTAAGAGTTTAAGGAAGTGATGTTGGTGATTAAGTGAGTTATGTGGAATGAGATTAAGTTTGACCAAACATAATGAGTTGACCAAGTCTAACTCATAAAGATTTGAGTTATAGGAGTATTGAATGTGTTTAGAGCATGCAATTAAAGAATATTGAAGAGTTCAAAGGTTTGATTTAACTATATGGAGCAATTTGAGCCAGATGGGTCGAGTTT
>NW_021422173.1:0-284 GCF_001605985.2 Dendrobium catenatum
CATTAAAGAGAACACGGTCAAGTCTTTTCCATAAGTGACCCCTATTCCAAGTGAACTTATCCCCAACAAAACCAATGTCAATCAAGTTACAAGATAAAATCATGTTGTTAAAATCATCCATAGAACGATTAGACGGATAAGACCCACCCCTCCTTTCAGAGTTACAAGTAATAGCATTAAAAACACCTCCCACAAGCCAGGGGAGGTTACATAAACTGTGAAAATCAATAAGAGACTCCCATAAAACTTTTCTATTGTAAAGAGAAGAAGCAGCATAAATGAAT
>NW_021422174.1:0-295 GCF_001605985.2 Dendrobium catenatum
ACAAAGCTAACTCATCGGGAGATGAGTTTTTCAATAATGGGAGTATCTGATGCATACAAAGGGGGTGGGGGGGTCAAAACAAGTTAGATTTTATTTTGATTAAATTTGGGTTCTCTACTAGATTCAGCTCATTAATGTCTAATAGAGAACATTTTTAGCTCATAAATTGATGTTTATTCCCCCATGTGTTGTCCCTTTGGTTCCCATGGATGGCTCCTTGGTTCCCGTGGCTTGACCCTCTGGTTCCCGTGGCTTGACCCTCTGGTTCCCGTGAATGGCTGATGGGTTCCCGCGC
>NW_021422175.1:0-383 GCF_001605985.2 Dendrobium catenatum
AGAGTTAGGTGTGGAAGAAGTGTGTTGTAGCTGAAGGTTGAAAGGTATCAGAAGAAAGATCTTGTGGAGAATGTTGAGATAGTGGGATAATATGGGTAAAGGGAGGTAGATAGGGTGGTGGAGATTTTGGAGAATCTGGAGTATGGATTGTAGGATGCGTATCAGAAGTTTAATCAAATTGCGCATGTTTGGAGACAATGTTACATCTTTGAGCGAATTGAAACATTTGTATCCTTTTTGGCAAAGGGTATAGCCTAAGAAGGCGCAAGAGGCTGAGCGTAGAGCAATCTTATTGGATTCACATGGGCAGAGCTAAGTATATGTAGGTGGAGTTTTGTAGAGGAATTGATAAGCTGATGTTGATAATGTGGTGTGTAAGGAGG
>NW_021422176.1:0-215 GCF_001605985.2 Dendrobium catenatum
CGTTTGAAATTTCAAATGAAAGAGAAGGATAAGGAGAATCAGAGCTGAATAGAAAAATGACAGAAATGATGGCACAGATGACTGCGATGATGCAGTTAATGCAAAAGAACATCACTACTACTCCTACACTTGCTCAATCAATTGATCATCAAATAACAAATCAGCAGATATCAAGTAGTATTCCTACTAATCTGCCAATGGACCCAATACCCCAG
>NW_021422177.1:0-313 GCF_001605985.2 Dendrobium catenatum
CTACATGGAATTCTGCGTGTTAAGGCTCACTAATTTTTATTTTATGAGTTGTAAATTGGATTTCCCTTCTTGTAATTTTCATTATAATGAATGAATATGATTTAAGCAAATGGTAATAAGGACGTTCTCATCAAACTTTTGATAAAAAGATTGAGGGATTATTGGGCAGCTTTATCGTTGTTAGATTTTTTAGTCATCTAATATAATTTCATTTGACTACTATTTTTTATTTTAATATTATTATTTTTCTTAAAAAAATTTATGATAAAAATTTACTTTTTAATTATAACAACAAATCTTTATTAGTGTATAT
>NW_021422178.1:0-210 GCF_001605985.2 Dendrobium catenatum
TATTATTATTATTATAACATAATCATATATATATGTTGCTTTAATAAGAAATAATAATAATAATAACCTTCACCTCACTCGTCGACATGCACCGAACGACACCCGATTCGATCGTGAATGGATTTGTTTGAGAGATCTCAACGATCCGAGCATGCTCGAGCAGTCCATTTCACAAAACAAAGTTTCGATCAAAAGATATTAAATACGGAG
>NW_021422179.1:0-225 GCF_001605985.2 Dendrobium catenatum
ATCTGACCAAACGATCGACGGTACAACGTATTGTTGACTAGTGCGTAAGATAGGGCACGTTTCTTAATTTGATGGGCAAGTGATCTCTCATGAGGGAGCTTGCCTTCTTGAAGGTATTCGATTATCGGTTGTCTCCAATCTGCTTCTTCATCGACTGCTGAAGAGGTAGAAAGGACTTGGAAAATTTGTTTGTTGATGTACTCCAAATCTATAGGAGACAGAACT
>NW_021422180.1:0-275 GCF_001605985.2 Dendrobium catenatum
TTAAGTGTCTGTGCCTCGATATGCATGCCAACTCCAACAACGTTTCCTCGCCAAGGTATAACCTCATAAACTTTGAAAACTCATTCTTGTCACTTGTAATGCAGCGAACAACTGCCCATGAGTGATTTTTTTAGCACGGTGTGAGGGAATTCGTTGCGGTGCTAGCGGCGAGACAAGTAATCCCCCTAAAGTCCTATTTTTGGCATTTGCAGCACACCGAGGGACCTGTGCACGCTTTTCTTAATGTGGTGGGAGGTAACTCAGTGCGGTGCCTA
>NW_021422181.1:0-208 GCF_001605985.2 Dendrobium catenatum
TTGCTTATCCGGCGAAATGTCCATGTACTCAAAGAACGTTTCTACAGATCTCTCCCAGTCTAAGTAATCCTCAATGTGGAGTCGGCCGTCAAAGAACGGAATATCGAGCTTCACTCGGAATACTCCTTGTGACAGGCGATTGAATTCACCACAACATCGTCGATGGAACGCAGCCGGTATCTGATCTTCCTCCGACTCAGATGGTGCA
>NW_021422182.1:0-371 GCF_001605985.2 Dendrobium catenatum
TTAACATCCCTAACGAACTTTCAAGTGGTATTAGAGCAGTTTTCAAAAATAAGTTTTTAAAAGCTTTTGAATTTTGATCCATGGCTAATCGTACTATTGCGGAAGGTTTTTCAATCACCAGACCTCCTTTATTTGAAAATATATCATTTGATTTTTGGAAAACTCGCATGTCTATTTTCTTACAATTAATTGATTTTCGCATGTAGCATATGATTTTAACTGGTTATTCGTCACCGTCACAAATTATTAATGGAATTAAAATTGATATTCCTTTTAGTCAATGGAACAGGGAAGAACAACTCAATGCTCAATTGAATGCAAAATCCTTAAATTACTTTTTCTGTGCTTTAAATTCTGATGATTTCATGTTA
>NW_021422183.1:0-201 GCF_001605985.2 Dendrobium catenatum
ACAACACCTCCGCCATAGCTCTGGCAAATAATCCGGTATTTCACGCACGCACAAAGCACATTGAAATAGATCAGAAATTCGTTCGTGAACACATCCAAAACCGGTACATATCTATCTTACCCATCAATACAACAGATCAAGTGACAGATATTTTCACAAAAGCCCTCTCTACACCTCGATTTCAAAAACTAAGGAACAAAC
>NW_021422184.1:0-228 GCF_001605985.2 Dendrobium catenatum
TCAAGGTTTCTTCGTAGTGGATGTTTATGAGATGCAATTACTTGTTTGTTCGGTAATTAGTTTTCTTGTTTCCTATAGTTTTATTTTAAGCAATAGTTGGAATTTGAAAAGGGATTTAGATTAATGGAATATAGGTATCACTCTATTTTTTATTTTTTACCTAATTAGGAATTCTGGGATACTAATCAACTTTTTGGGTTGTTTAATCTTTGGTATCCCCTCCACCCC
>NW_021422185.1:0-386 GCF_001605985.2 Dendrobium catenatum
TGACTACACTCGATTAACTTTGATTGATTTGTTTCGACCGCGTTGAGCTTAAATTGATTGAAATTACTGTCGATTTTAAGCCTAATTTCGTACGATTAGTTCTTTCGAGCTAGCTCGAGCCAAAATTGACTCGAATCGAGTCAAATTCGGACTCGAGCTTAACCGAATCTTAGCCAATTTTAGTCTGATTCAGCCCAATTTTACCACATTAAGAGCCACTTGACTTTTCAAGTTATTTGAATTTGTTTCCTCAAATCGGAAATTGCGTCGACGGCCGCGATTGGGTTAAATCTTTGTTTCGGCTGAAATATCGCGCCTCAGTGATCTTCTGCAGCTCGGGCAGACTTCAAGCAACGACGAGAGCTGTTTATGGCATTTTCGGAAGC
>NW_021422186.1:0-284 GCF_001605985.2 Dendrobium catenatum
TCCTTCTCTTTCTCTCTCCTGATTTCTCTCTCTCTCTTCAAATGAATCCAAAATATCTCTATCAGATATTTATTAACACTGATCGTCCCGGACGATCCAAAATTCTTCCCGGGACCATTTGCCCTCTAACAGAATTTCGTCCAGACGAAATTAAATAGCGTCCGGACGACTTGCTCTCTGGACAAATTTCGTCCAGACGGATCGTCCCGATCCTTCCAGGTTCGTACAGAGGAAATTGACAGATTTTTCACAATTTTCTTCAGTTCGTCCCGTACTAAATCCAG
>NW_021422187.1:0-310 GCF_001605985.2 Dendrobium catenatum
AGTGTAAATTTTCAAGAATTATTATCACATTAGATATATGTCACCACATTATGTTTATACCATCATACTCTATATAGTAGCAATATAGTCTTTCATCTTGGAGAGATTATTACGTGCATAATTCAAACTCAAATAATTGTTCTGTTATGTAACTTTGAACAATAAAAGTACAATAAATACACATTAATGAAAAGGAACTATACGTTTATTGTTCAGAGTCCCACAATCGAACGGTTCTCCGGATCCGGACTCCACTAATTATAATATATCTTTATCTTGAAGGCCACCAATATCATAGGCGCTCATTAAT
>NW_021422188.1:0-304 GCF_001605985.2 Dendrobium catenatum
TTATAAATAATATAATTCATATTTAAAATAAGATTAGCTCACATATATATGTTTTAAATTTAATATAAATAATTTCTAATTTATTTTATATGTTTAGATATACTTTATACTTATGAAAAGTATACAAAATTTTCATTATAAGATTATATCTATATTTTTCATGTTATATTATTTAATATTAAAATAAAGATAAAAATTTTAAAAAATATATATTTGGTAATTAAATAAAATGAAAATAATAATACATAAATATTAAATATTATTGGCAAAATTTTAAGACTAAGCATGATTATAAATTATATTA
>NW_021422189.1:0-667 GCF_001605985.2 Dendrobium catenatum
ACGGGATGATTTATCCAGTTATTTCCTACAAAAAGTAGTTAATTGAACCATGCAAAGAAAATTTTCTAAGTCCTGTTTGTACTGTACGAAGTCATATTCGTATAGGCAATATCTAGAGTACAAAATAGATACATACAAGTTTGTCCTGATGATCATCAAATTTTTTCTGAACTGATCGTACCATACAAAGTCTAGTTCGTTCAAATGATGTTCATAGTATGAAAAGATTGGGTCTCTTTTCGTCCTGACGAAGACTAAATTTTTTTTGAAATGTTCTTACTGTATGATCTCATGTTCATAAAGAAGACATCTGGAGTACAAAAAGATTGGGTCTCTTTTCATCCTGATGAACACCAATTTTTTTTTAATTGTTTGTTCAGTACAATCTCATGTGCGTACATATGACATTCAGAGTACAAAATTATGGGGTATCTTTTCATCCTTACGAATGTTAAAAAATTTCTTAACGATTCATACTGTATGATATATATTCGTATTATACAATCAGCATGCACGAAAATATTTTGTACAGGTTTGTATGAGCAAATTTTTAACTATTTATATGTATGATTGTCAATCGCATTGTACGATAGTGGATACCTAAAATTGATATTCGATTGCAACCCTTTCCATTCTCATTTTATTTATGCAATACCCCCAAATTGTC
>NW_021422190.1:0-757 GCF_001605985.2 Dendrobium catenatum
CATCTATTCAAGTTTATCATCGCGTACGTGGAGGTTAATGAAATACCATGAACTAATGTTGTGGGCCCATCTACTCAAGTTTATATATGAGTTACTACTCTCACTTTTGTTGGTGCTTTATGTGCCACTTCTTCACATCCTTGAGAACATATCCATGACTAAATAAAAAAAGTTATTGTAGGCTTTCTCCAACATCCGTTGCCTTGTTGGACAGTGGAAGAGATAATATAAGAATTGTGGATGATGATTTTCATACCCATCTTTGTTTATGTGAGCATCCAACTTTCCTACAATAACAGTTTCAATCACGACCTAGTGTGAGTGAACACCCATCTTAGCAGCCACTTCAGTACAATCAATTTGAAGATATTTATGCTTTATGGCCATACATGCAGCACACTTTATAGAATTAAAATAACATGGTGGGAGACTGATAATTTGTTGAAGATGAAGTAAATGCATACAAAACCATGAATAGCGGTAGTACTAATTCATCATTTGTGGCAGCCCAGAAATGGGCACCCATGTTTCCATGGGAGAATATAATAATACATTAATAAATGGTGACAAACTCATTAAAGAACATACAAGACAAAATTGTGACTTCTGATAGGAGTGTCAATTCAGGTCGATGGGTCGGGTTTGGGTCAAACTTGAGCTGACCCAGATCTAAACGGGACAACCCGAACCCCACCCATTTTTGCAAATGGGTTAAACATTTCAACCCGGACCTGACCCGCTCGGGTTGTCGGGTTGA
>NW_021422191.1:0-283 GCF_001605985.2 Dendrobium catenatum
TTTCCTTGTGCTTTACTGTGACGTTTGGGATTTCTATTCCTGCTGTGAACCATGGCCTTTTCTTGAGACTTGATGTGCCGGTTAGTTTTCCCTGTGCTGAGAGCCGTGGCCTTGAATCCTTGTGTGCCGTTTGGTTTCCCTGTGCTGGAACCGTGACCTTTTTCCTTGAGACTTGCTATGCTGTTTGGAATTTCTATACAGGAAATTGATGGATTTTTATCACTCCATTTATGGGAAATCTTGGGATGTTTGGTTCCCCTCTCTTGCCTATATATATGAGATG
>NW_021422192.1:0-323 GCF_001605985.2 Dendrobium catenatum
GTTGAGTAGATGGAGCTGCCAGCGATCCGGCCATATTTAGGCTTGTTGGATCCGACCTCTTACACCCATTCAGGCTTCAGACTTGAGCTATGGGAATTGCACTTCCCAATACTGATTTTGCTGAAATTGGTAAATTTGGAATCATCTTTCGTGGTTTTAGATTTTGGAGCCTACGAATATTCAGTAGTTGTTCAAGACTCATCCTTCCACTGGAACTTTGATTCTCCAGTCATTTGGGGAATTTTGTAGACTACGATCACTTGAACTGGTCAAGTCAAATTTGCTTTTGTACTTCCTACAATCCTTACTGACGGGTTGACGAA
>NW_021422193.1:0-348 GCF_001605985.2 Dendrobium catenatum
AAGTGTTTCTTCTTTATCCTACTACAGGCATATGCGCCGGGTAGGGGCTCCACTGCAGGCACATATATTGGGCAGAGGTGACTTTTTTCTTTTATCCTATTGTAGGCATATACACCGGCGAGACAATAAGATTTCTGGTTGAGAGAGCCCGACAGAGTCCCTGGGAGGTATTCCTCACCACTCTTTCTTCTTCACACCCTCGCAAGAATATGCACTGGGTGATTGTATTGAGTGCTTCGTCTATCCTACTGCAGGCATATGCGCCGGGTAAGGACTATGCCATAGGCACATACAACGAGCAGAGGTGACTCTTTTCTCTTTACATCATTTCAGGCATATGCATCAGAT
>NW_021422194.1:0-856 GCF_001605985.2 Dendrobium catenatum
ATTTATACTATACAATTAGTTATATTTTAAAAATATTTTTTTTAGGAAAATAAAATATTTTAATTAATTTTTCTTACACCAGATCATACGGTATGATACAGATCGTATAGTATGATTTACAAAAAAATTAAAATAGTTAACATCATTTGTTACTCCCCCTGTATGTGTGTACAGTCACTAATCTAACATACATCATTACAATGCTTATTTAATATAACCAATTCTACACAATCTTGAGACTTGAATCTTCAAAGAAAAGTATATGGTGTACCAGAAATATTAGTCAACACATAAACAAATATGCACTACAAACACTAGGAGAAATAAAAGATTAATTAATATTATTTATTATCATCAAAATCATAATCTCAAAAGCCCGAATTACAACAAAAATTTGACCTTTAATCTTGGAAGTTCATTTTGATTGAATTTTAAAACAATTTCAAGCATTCCAATCCTCAATGAAATCATTAAATTGAGCTTGATAATAAATGAGGCCATATTCATCAAATTTAATGCAAATTTAGGCTAATTGCATGTAATTTGCCTCTTTAGTATGCTTAATCAATCATTAGGCATTTCATCAATTGCATTTAAATTTGGTTGTTAAGTGTTATGGTAAGTGCTTTCTTGGCCATATAACTTTAATGGCAATTGATGTGGGGAATGTATCCATGGGTGAATTTCCAAATGCTTGGGTTATGGGTTGAACCAAATGTTTGAAAACTCACCCCTTTTAATGCACCTAGATTTAGGTTACTTGATTGGTGTGATGTGAATGCTTATGTATATATCAAGGGTTAGAGAAAATTGATTCAAAGAACATATGACTTGGAGACATTTAAGGACATAAATT
>NW_021422195.1:0-226 GCF_001605985.2 Dendrobium catenatum
CTCAATGCCCACAGGGGCAAATTAGGAAACAAGAAATGCAAGCATAAATAAAAAATGCAAATAAATCAGAAGTAGAGGCTCTGGATCGTAGCCATCGATATGCGTCTCTGGTGATGGTACACGTGTCAAAATCTGATGTCCTCATCATTCTCCCCAGGTGGGAGAGAACTCGACCCCGTTAGATATCTCTGGAGCCCTCGTACAACTCTAGAAGATCTGGGTCTAG
>NW_021422196.1:0-501 GCF_001605985.2 Dendrobium catenatum
TCTACGTTCTTCCGCCAATAATATATCGCCACGTGCTCTTACTCTTTACCGCGCGGCCCGACGACTTGACCCGGAGCGGAACTCGAGAATGCTATGTTCGCAATTTTCTCGGTATTGCTCGGTATTTGCTCGTTGCTAGGTATTGCTTTGCAAAAATGAGAAATACCGCTTTGTGAAGACTAATATCATGCAAATACCGAGTTGTATCGAGTTTTTTTACAACTCGGTACAACTCGGTACAACTAGGTACAACTTAGTATTTGCTCAGGATTTGCTTGGTATTGCTATGGATTTGCTCGGTATTGCTACGTGTTTGCTCGGTATTGCTAGAAAAAACTCGGTACAACTCAGTATTTGCTCGGTATTGCTCGGTATTGGTTATTGCCGAGCAAAATCGACTAATACATAGCAAATACCGAGTTGTACCGAGTTTTTTTACAACTCGGTACAACTCAGTACAACCTAGTATTTGCTCAGGATTTGCTCGGTATTGCTAGGGAT
>NW_021422197.1:0-204 GCF_001605985.2 Dendrobium catenatum
CAAATTTTGTTGTAATATTTTTTGTATTATTCTACATTGTATTTGTACATTGTTGAAATTTTTTTTCAAATATTGTTGAGAAGTTGATGTTGAGAGCAAAATATGTTGATATAATGACATGAAAAAATTTGACAATATTGTTGAATAAAATAATAATGTTAGAATAAAAAAATTTATATATGTGTTTATTTTGCTGTTAGTATG
>NW_021422198.1:0-743 GCF_001605985.2 Dendrobium catenatum
CGGATTCCTGTTCGTGCATGGCTTCTTCTTCTCCATTATTACTGATAATTGCCTTACATAATTCTTTATCAGGAAGCTTCTTCATGTATTGCTATATATGTTCCTACTGTTCCATGATAGTCTTTCACAACTTCTCAGCCAAATGAAACAGTGCAGCACCATTGTCTTGTTTCTTCTACAGCAACTACTTCTTCAAAGTAGTAATTCTCAGCTTCTCCCCATAGTCGATGAAGTACTTGGACGCCATGACGCACAAGTGTACATCATTGACGTCGAGAGACATGAGCGACACGACCTCCTCAGCGATGGTGACCTTGAGAGCTTTCACCGCTCCTTCCTACCAAACTCCACCCTCGATTCCGGAGAGCCACGGTTGGTATACTCTTATCGCCATGTTCTCAGCGGCTTCGCCGCTCGCCTCACTCCAGGAGAGTTGGAGGCCGTTAAGTCTAAACCCGGCTTTCTCCATGCACAGCGTGATCGCCGCTACCAACTTGCAACAACCTATACACCAAAGTACGTATTTTGATAATAATTTAAAGTAAAATAGAGGAAAAATATAATTTTTTTTTTCAATAAAAAGCCTAAATTATGGAAAATGTAAGCATCATATTCTTTTTTTGAGATAAATTATGAAGATGACGCAGAAATTAGTCGTTGTTTTTTACATGATTTAATATATTTTATAGATATTATAAGTGGGATGAAATTTGATTCTCTTATGTACTTTAATAGATATCTCG
>NW_021422199.1:0-570 GCF_001605985.2 Dendrobium catenatum
CAAATTCGTCCAAAATGTAATGGATTTTCGTAATCAACACAACTTACGATGCGTCCCTTCGTACAGACTTTTTGACTTGACCGATCGTACAGACAAAAAAAGTTCGTACAGACAATCAAAAAGTAACTCGTTTTAATGTCTATTGAAAACCGTCCCCTACAATGAAACGACATATGTTCGTCTAGACGAACCAAAAATTCGTACAGATGAAATCCATATTTAAAACTGTCTTATCCACTCAACCGTTGTATTCAATCGTCTTATCGTTTGAGAAGAAAAATTTCGTCCTAGACGATCATCAGATCGTATAGACGATCTAATTAAAAACTGCTCTCAAAACGGTTAAAATTTGTGCAAATCATTCTTTCTCACATCGTCCAGTACGAAACAAAATTCGTCCAGGACGATTTCCTCCAATTTTTGAATTTTGAATTTTAATTTAAGAAAATCAAACTAAACATTCAAAAACTCAGAAAACATAAAACAAAACCATAGACCCAAAAACAAATTCATTCAAAAACACACAAAATTTCACAAAATCAAAAACAAAATAAAAACATAAATATCAAT
>NW_021422200.1:0-249 GCF_001605985.2 Dendrobium catenatum
ATTCCATCAAGTTTACTTTGCTTAGAATGATGATTGCAACTTGTTTAGAACAACCATAATCCCTAGAGGTTTGGAAGGAGAGTAAATGGGTTCATTTAATTCTAAGCGATTTTGAGGTTATATGGGTCTTCACCGAGCCCATAAGTGGCCATGCCTAGAATTATCTAATCCCATTTTTTTTTAAACTTCCAAATTGAGGGTTTATGATGAAGTAATTGAAATGCATTTATATGCTAAGGGTTGTTTGAT
>NW_021422201.1:0-306 GCF_001605985.2 Dendrobium catenatum
CTTTCCAACCAGCAAGTAGAGTAGAAAGTTTACTCAGTAGTGGTTGGAAGTGAGTAGCAGTAAGATTTTTGATAGAAATAGGGAGCCCCAAATAACTGAAGGAATGGTCAGCTAAGGAGAACCCAAGCAGAGTAGAAATATCCTTGGCATTAGTGGTATTAGTGGAGAAAAGGACCGAGCTTTTTGAGTCATTGATGCAGAGACCCGACGAAGCAGCAAACCTATTAAGAGCATCTTTAAGTGCCTTGGCATTAAGTAACGAGGCCTCACCAAACACCAGCACATCATCTGCATAGAGCAGATGAT
>NW_021422202.1:0-268 GCF_001605985.2 Dendrobium catenatum
TCTTTGCAGTTGCTTGAATATGAGTCCAAGTCCAAGTTCAAGTTCAAGTTGCCCAAATTTTGTCCAAGTCCCCTATGGTCCAACTCAAATTCTTTTTTGAGTTCAAATGTTCAAGTCATGTTCAAATTTATTTAAATTCTTTCCCTTTTTTTAATCCAAATTCTTATAACTCATTCATCTTAATTATGCTCAAATTCAAGTTAAGTTCATGTCATTTGGTCCAATTCAAGTTCAAAAGTCTCCCGTTAATTTTTCCAAGTCATTGTGC
>NW_021422203.1:0-254 GCF_001605985.2 Dendrobium catenatum
TGGGTAGATTAGGAGTATGAGTCTGACAATATTTTTTGTTATTTATTCTATTTTTATTTTCTTGAGTCTGGCCACAAAATGCATAAAAGTCTGAGTAATCATGCACACACACAGGGGGAGAAGGTTTTTTTTTAAAGAAAAATTTGGAGATTTTCCTTCCCTGTATATCGTACTGCACAACGTTATTTCGTACCGTACGATCTGAGCTTGTAGGACGATTCTGTGAATAGATCGTACCGTACGAATCATTATCG
>NW_021422204.1:0-313 GCF_001605985.2 Dendrobium catenatum
AGAAATTATAAGAAAAATAATTAAAAACTTAATATTAGAAAAAAAATTATAAGTTTTAAATATTTTTAACAATTTTATATTTAAAATTATGAGTCCTAATATATTTTATATTAATATTTTTTTAAATGAACCGGCTAACGAGCTAAGAGTTGAGTCAGAACTGGCTCAAATTTAACTCATTAGCTCATGGAGCTCAATGCATGAGTCATTTATTGAGCCGAGCATGAGCCAACTCATGAGTTAAGTTGACTCACTCACACCTCTATATGCAAACAGGGTTTGGGAACAAATCTGACTGGTGCAAACAGGGTTA
>NW_021422205.1:0-230 GCF_001605985.2 Dendrobium catenatum
ATACTTAAATTTATTACTTAAATATATATACATATGTTTGTATTTCATAAATAAAAAAAAATTATAATAAATTATAAATTCATGCATATTATGATATTTTTATAATAAAGCTGATACTTCTATTATCCCTTCCAATGTATTATTCATGCTCTGTTATATTGCCATCTATAGAGCCATGTGTCATGTGTTAAACTAACTTTATCAAATTCTATGCACTTACATGTCTCCAT
>NW_021422206.1:0-260 GCF_001605985.2 Dendrobium catenatum
TTAAGTGAGGTGTGTGAAACTTTCAATGCCTTATGTTTATCAATTAATTCTGAATGCTTTTTGTTCAACTCATCAAATTTATCAAGAAGAGCCATGTGATTGGAATCAATCGTTGAATGATCTTTAAAAATGACTTCATACTCTTTCTGCAAATTTGAAAATTTTAATTTTAGGCTTGCATGAGTTTTCTTGAATTTTTTGTATGATGTATGCATTTTTTCATAAATCTCAAACAATTCATCATAGGTTGGTTTGCATAC
>NW_021422207.1:0-261 GCF_001605985.2 Dendrobium catenatum
CAACAATACTTTGATCTTTTGGCCTTGTACTTAATTCCCAAACTTTATTTCTTACAAATTGATTCAACTATTCTTACATGGCCAATATCCAAAATTCATCAGAAAGTGCTTGATCAATATTAGTGGGTTCTACTGTTGAAATAAAGGCTGAATGATTGACTTCCTCTTTTAATCCACGCCTAGTTCTAACACCTTCACTAGGTTCACCTATAATCAATTCCCTCGGGTGGTTTTTAGAAAATCTCAAATCTCTAGGCAAAG
>NW_021422208.1:0-202 GCF_001605985.2 Dendrobium catenatum
TCAAACCGTATAGCGCCTTGTGGAGACGACAAACGTGATCCGGATGTATGTCATCTTCGAAACCTTTAGGTTGACGCATGTATACCGTTTCTGATAGAGGTCCGTGCAAGAAAGCATTTTCGATATCGAATTGTTGAATACCCCAGTTGTGATAGAGAGCTACTGTAATTAGAACCCGTACGGTAGGTAGCTTAGCAACAGG
>NW_021422209.1:0-236 GCF_001605985.2 Dendrobium catenatum
TTCATTTTCCTTTCAATTATAGATATAGGGGAGGAGCACAAGAGCAAATTAAGTAGGGACTTTAATGATTGTTTTTAGTCATTTAATTTTTTTAAATAAGAACCTAAATGATTTCACATAATGACTAATTTGATCTCTCTTTAAAAAGTCAGATTTTTAAATTAATATTTTTATATAGTCGGGAATCCTCCATAAAAAATTAAGGGACCAATTCTCTCTCTCTCTCTCTTTATATA
>NW_021422210.1:0-852 GCF_001605985.2 Dendrobium catenatum
ATAGGGTGGTATTTATGTAATATTAAAGTTTTAGGTGATAGATATGTAAATAGAATGTTATAAAGTGGTATGTATGTAAATTTTCCAAAATAAAAATAAAAAATTGAAATGACAAGGTATTTGTGTAATTTTCTTGTAATTTAATGAAAAAATCAATAAGCTTTTGTATTATTCTATATGAATTATTGCATCACAATCAACCATCATATGTAGACTTATGGGTGTCAGTCTAAGACCTGAATATAGTTGCCCTAAATACGACCCACTTACTATACAGGTGAAAATATTTGACCTTGATCGAAATCGGCCTGCACCCGTATAACTCGAACAAACTATTAATTATATAGATAATACAACTTTTTTATATCAACATGTTCAATTAACTCAAATATGATCCATTTAACCCGAAACCAACTTGTTTAATCAAAACCCAAATAAAAAATAATTCAATTTCAAAATTTTGAATCAACCTGAATTCTACTCAAAATTAATCTAGTCGAAATTCAAGATCTAAACATAACCCAAATAATAATTGAATTAATTCAAATCCAAAATTTTTTAATTAAATTCAAATTGATTTGTTAGATCCACTCATTTGACATCCTAAATAGACCAATAATTTGGGATCTAATTCCAATATTTTATAAAGTTGATTATGAAATTATAACTTAATTACTTTGATAGTAAAACAACAACTTTTTAGCACAAAAAAAATTTTAAAAATAATGAAAAAATAGCAATAAAATAATAACTAAGAGTATGTTTGGGGGAGCTTCCAAGCTGATTTACTTTTCAAATAATAATCATAATTACATTTAACGACTACTTTCTCACAGCTTTTAAAAAATTATG
>NW_021422211.1:0-236 GCF_001605985.2 Dendrobium catenatum
AGATGGGTAGGGACGTTGCTTAAGTTTTAAGGAATTGGCGGCCGACATCTAAGACAGTTCCTAATTGGCCCCTTGACTTATGTAGGGTGAAAAATGTCTAGAAATACAATTAATATTTTAGACTCTTTTTAATTTATATCTAATGCAATACATGCTAATTGACTCGAATGCATAAAATGATAATGAAGCAGTTTAAAAATTTAGGCTTAGAAAATAGATTTTTCCCTAGAGATTGC
>NW_021422212.1:0-958 GCF_001605985.2 Dendrobium catenatum
GAAGTGAATAGCTTAGTTGACTTCAGTTACTTATAGGACCGATTATCCAGCCAAGGTGCTTTTTATGGATTCAATGGAGGCATGGACCGTTAAAGTTAGAATTTGCTAATCCCAAAGGAATATAATGAAAAAAATCTTCTAGTCCATCCCATAATCAAAGTAGGATACTAGAATCCTCTGTTTCCTTTTGAAGACAAATATTTTAAGAAAAATGACTTTTTTCTTCACTTGAAAATATGGAAGACAAGTTCAATGATCAGTCAATACCATTTAGCTCAAGAATTGAGTCATAGCAAGAAAAGAGAAACCAAATTCAAAGTAATCTGGGCAAGAATGAGTTACCGTAAATTCAAGATGTTGACGATTGAAGAAATAAAGGTGATTAAACAAAATTTAAAGTGGTTGGCGGAAAAACAAAATTTTGTCACAATGAAAAGAGATCTAGGCACTTCTATGAAGATGGATTCTAAAAGCCAATTCATTGGGAGGTTTTATAAAGTTACATGACCAAATCAAGCTCAATCATGATGAGAATGCTTGATTCCATTCTAGCATCCACAAAAATAATAATAAAATCCATTAAATTTTCCTCTGCCATCTTTCATGAATTGAAAAGTCAAACAGAAGTAATTCTAAGTCAAGGAGAATAATAGAGAACTTACTCTCCACTATATAATTTAAAGAAGAACAATGATTGGGAAAAATACACTTTCCACTACTCCCTTGGACATTGTAAAGTGCTTCAGCTCCGAAGAGAACCTAATTTTTAAGAATTTTGAGATGCAATCAAATGAATTTAAAACATGTGGTGGATTATGAAAACTCGGACACATCAAATTAATTATTCAACTTTGAAAAAATGATCAATCAACTTAGTATAATATTAAAATTGAGTTATATTAGAAGAACAATAATGAATAAATTAATACAACAACAACAACAACAACATCAAGCCTTT
>NW_021422213.1:0-1958 GCF_001605985.2 Dendrobium catenatum
ACAAAAAGAGGAGGATAACCATCAAAGTCACAATCATTAGATTGGTTGGCCATTTAGGAGGAAGCTATTGGGATGTTCATAAAAGCTATTTGCAAATCCGAAGATATCATTTGGCAGGATGGACTTTTTTTATATTAACTACTCACTTAATCTACTAGGAGCTAATGTATAACATGAGTCAAGGCGTTTTTTTTTTGATTTGTTTATTTTTTTTTTTTTTTTCATTTTTCGCATAAAAACTCTTATGTCTCTTACATTCTCCAATTTTATATAAGTGCATATTAGATTATTGCACAAAACTATGATAATGAATTCTTCCTTGACCTTTCATTCGTAACCATTGGTATCAAGTAATTGTCGGACCTTCCAGATGAAAAGAAGCGATTCTAATGAGGCGACATTCAAGAGTATTATGAAAATCAAATTATTCATGTATTTTAATGATCCATGTTTCCACATCGGATCCATTAAAGCGAGGAAATTCAATTTTCATGTTTTTAAGATAAGGAAAACCGTGAGTAGAGGGAGTCGGCTATGGAGTAGGAAATAGGCCTTCATATATATATAAAAGCGATAGTCTGGTGTTAAAAATAAAATTTTAAAAAAATTCTCCAAAGTATTGCTTACATGATTTTAGACATTGCATGTACTCGTTAAATGTTATTCTTCTAATCATTTTGAAATTTTATTTTAAGCTTTGAATTGAAAAACAAATATTTACCTTAATAAAATATTCTCACATTTAAATTTCGTTTGGGCCAATTTTCTTTATTGTTTTTTAATATAATTTTTTTTTTGAACGAAAATCTTTTATACTAAATTGATATTTTAGAAAGCAGTAAGAAAATTAACTTTTTTTTTTTAAAAGCATGGTGCTAATTTAAATTAGAAATAATAGTAAAATATTAAAAAAGTTTAAAAAGAAGCAACCTAGTCAAATCATTTGGCACATTCTTAAGAATGCATCAAATAATTTGGTGCATTCAGAACTAGCCAAATCATTGGGTGCATTTTTATCAAATGATTTGGCTAGTTCTTCAAAATGCGTCAAATCATTTGGTGTATTCACTCCAGTCAGCTGAATTAAAGTCTGAAATTACTGTAGCTATGCGTCAAATAATTTGGTGCATTTAGTAAAATGCGCCAAACAGAATGATGCATTCCATTGAATGTGTCAAACTATTTGGCTTATTCTAGATATGCTAAATAGTTTCATGCATTCAACGGAATTCACCATTCTGTTTGATTAGTTTATTATTATATTTTTTTAATACTCTACTCATATTTTTAATTTAAATTATACATTAAACTCCTATTTATAATATTCTGAAAAAATTATCTCAAATAAATTTTTTTGCTAATAATATCGTTAGTCAACTAAAAAAAAACATAAATAATATACGGCATGCATATTCTACAATAATAATAATCCCATAATTTAAAAAAAAAAAATTCATCAAGGATTGAACACCAAAATATTTTCCTGTGTAATGCCATACCCAAAAGCTCCTAAGTTACAAATTTCAACCAATGATTGCAGCGAAGGGGTGCATAAAATTCCTATGGGCATCTCCAGTCGAAAATCTCATTTTTCACTGTAAAATATCATGAAACTAAAAAAAATGATGTGATTCATCTTCAAACGAACTCCATTTTGTCCTCTTTTGCGCAGGTAACGATCGTTCTCTTCTTTCGCGCGTTTTTTCGCCAAGTTCGATAGAGATAAAAAAATGGTGAAGATGAACAGTGAAACGTCAATATTGACATCCTATTGTTCACCCGCACCAAATAGCCTAAGTTTTATGATTTGGCTGGAGCTTGCGAGCGACACATTCAAGCGTTTGGAGTTAGGTTGGAGATGCCCTAAGTACCTCAAACCTCCGTCGTGGGCCGGACCTCATCTCCGGCGACCCACTTTAAAGGCGACACTGGCAATGACCTCGGCCTATAATTTCTCC
>NW_021422214.1:0-233 GCF_001605985.2 Dendrobium catenatum
CTTCCCAACGATCAATCCACACCTACGGTTGCCACCAACAAAAAAGACCTTGACACGAGCCCTGACCACATCATTGCTCACTGCCTCACGTAGCAACAAATCGAACAGAAAATCCGACAAAACCCAAGCAGCAATAGCAAGACGGCACGACATAACGAAAGGAAAAATCATCTTCTGCGTCGACCTTTTCCCCAACATTTTCCGCGAGAGCCAACTTTTGCAGTACGCACAAG
>NW_021422215.1:0-326 GCF_001605985.2 Dendrobium catenatum
CCATGCGACCAGGAGTGACGATAGTTTGCATCACTCCTGGTCGCCCCAATTCTTTGTCATGTTGGAATTAAATTTTATGACTTGCATTGTGTCCGTCGGGATGCATGTGACGAACGCAACAATGATTTGCTGAGTTTTTCACGTAATTCTATGCACGCAAAGTCTCATTTGCATGAGATTTTCACCTAGGAGAATTGTTTTCATTGAGAAGTTTCTCAAAACCATCTTTGCAATCTAGATTGGATTGTCGAGAGTTTGAGTGGATTATTCTTTATATATCATATAATTTAATTTTTAAATAATTACTTGTTAATATTTTTATTTAT
>NW_021422216.1:0-226 GCF_001605985.2 Dendrobium catenatum
ACAACACAATTTTTCAGTGCCCGGATTATTTTCTATTTGATAAAATTATATAATTTATAAAATACCAGATAAAAATTTCTAAAAAAATATTCAGAATGTTCATAACCTCAGTCTCTATAACATATAAAAAGTTAATCAATAAAAGTTTTCTCAGTGCAAAGTTATTCTCATCTTTCGATAACAAAAATATAAATTAATTTATTCTGAATATTTTTTAAAAGTTTGA
>NW_021422217.1:0-277 GCF_001605985.2 Dendrobium catenatum
CAAGATTATGAAAAGAATTTCCAAACTTCTGTTCAAACAAGATTATGAAAAGAATTTCCAAACTTCTGTTCAAAAGAAACCGAAGACAAAAACAAGTAGTTTCATGTTGCAGAAAATGTGAAACAGCGAATAATTAAAAAACTAGAAATTCAGGATTTATTTGAAACACCAAGAATTTTCAGTTAAAAAAAAAATTAGGCAAGGACTAAAATTCCATAATGCATTAAGCTTCTTGCATTGGTGATGTAGACACACAAGAAGAAACTGACGCAATGGA
>NW_021422218.1:0-384 GCF_001605985.2 Dendrobium catenatum
CAATCCAAGGAGATAAGGAATGTAACAGTCGAAATTCCAAGTACATCATAACCTCAAAAATCAAAATCCTCCAAAAGGTAGAGAAAGAACCACCTAGGTTGCCAACAACCTGCCAAGGAGAATGAATTAAGCAGATGAGCTGATTTAGGGGTTATTTGATTGGATGAAAAAAAAATTACATTAAAAAATGTAGTGTAAGAGAATATAATGTGTTTGAAAAATTTTACAGTTGTTTAAATTAGTATTAAATAAATACAGGTCGTTATTCTTTTTTTTTATTGAAGTAAAATAAATGTATTGTAAAGCCTAAGCATGGTTGTGGTCGGTGACAATGACAACAACAGTTGGCGGCAGTAGTCGGTGGTGACGGAAGCGGCGGCGTTG
>NW_021422219.1:0-666 GCF_001605985.2 Dendrobium catenatum
AGGTTTTGAGCCCTCATTCTAACCCTAACCCTCTCTCGCTATCCAGAGCCTCTCAAGCCCAGTCTCCTTCCTCCCAGAGATCAATAGACCCTCCTCAACATATTCCCAGCTCGATCTAGCCGATCAAAGCTCGCCGGAGGCCGGATTCCGGCGAGCTTAAGCAGAAATCCGTCCAAGTCGATTTTCCATTGATCTAGGAGCTTTCGAGCCAGGGAGTCTTCTACAAATAGGAGCGTGGGCAATCTACAACTGCAACCGAATCAAAAAATCCAAAATCCATCGGTGAGATTTCTCTAAAACTTAAACCCTAGCTAGGACACCTAATGTTAAATAGCATTTTATTAAGCGCTTATTTAATATTTTGAGCATATCCCCATCATTTCTGTTCATTCATAGGATCTAGGTTTAAAATTTCAAACGATTTGATTGACCCGATCGGGAGAATGAGCCAAAAAATGAGTTTCGGGTCGTCCCGTTATCATGGCTCAGGGGTACATTTTCTGAGCCGTTGATGGGCTGATCAACGGTTCTGATTGCGTGATCCCTCGGGCCGTCCAACCGTGTATTTCATTTTGGTGCTCGGTTAGCGGTCCGGCGACATCTGGACCCTCCGTTCCAAACCACGGGTTAAAATCACCACCGTTTGATCTCATCCCGTTGAGATCG
>NW_021422220.1:0-316 GCF_001605985.2 Dendrobium catenatum
GGAAGGGGCATAGTTAGCATGAGATAGTGGTCCGAAACATCATAGTTGGCAGGAGTCCGGGGTCAGAAAAGACCATTGTCTGGTGATGGTCATCGAAAGGACCATAATCAGCATGAGACATGGGTCTGAAAGACCATAGTAGGTAGGAGATCGGGGTCAGAAAGACTATTGTCTGATGACGGAGGTCGAAAGGATCATAGTCAGCATGAGACATGGGTTTGAAAGACCGTAGTAGAAGGGTGGTACTTCAGGAAAACTCTCGGTGTCAAGTGATGGCCCAGCAGAACTTCGGGTATCAGGTGGTGTACTAGTGGAG
>NW_021422221.1:0-1251 GCF_001605985.2 Dendrobium catenatum
TGTTTGGTTAGGTTTTGAGAGTTAAGGGTATGTACAGAAAGTTTTCTTTGTTGAGGCTCGTTTTTGGAAGCGGTTGCTGGATCGAACTCTATTTTGTTTCTTCCGGAGCTACGGACCTCTTTGTTTTGTGGTTTACCCTCACTATGGATTTTCGACCAGGAAATCAACGATTTAGCCATCCCTTTTCAATTTTCTTTAGTTGGTTATTTCCCTACTAAGAGACCCTCTCTTGATTCCATTTGCAAGTTCTTCTTTAACCTAAAATTAAAAGGTGAATTTTCGGCACTTTGCTTAACCCATTGACTACTGTAGGGTATTTTGTCATAGTTCCTACCTTGTGTTCAACTGCTACATGAAGCTTTCGAAAAGGTTGCCTACCCTGGATGTTGGTGTTGAGTCGCCTGTTATCCCGATTTGGGTCTCTTTTTTTGCAATTTCATCCACATCTCTATACCCCTCGTATACTTAATGGTTTCGGAGAAATAATTGGTAAACCGTTGAAAATAGATGCGGCTACCTTTGCGAGTCCCGACCTTCCTTGGCTCGTGTTTTTGTGCAGCTTGATATTACTAAATCATATCCAAACCAGGTTTGGTTAAGTTATGAGAGTTAAGGGTATGTACAAGAAGTTTTCTTTGATGAGGCTCGTTTTTGGAACCGCTTGCTGGATCGAACTCTGTTTTGTTATTTTCCGGAGCTACGGACCTCTTCGTTTTGTGGTTTACCCTCACTATGTATTTCCGACCAGGAAATCAATGATTTAGCCATCCCTTTTCAATTTTCTTTAGTTGGTTATTTCCCTACTAAGAGACTCTCTCTTGATTCCATCCACAAGTTCTTCTTTAACCTAAAATTAAAAGGTGAATTTTCAGCACTTTGCTTGACCCATTGACTACTGTAGGGTATTTTGTCATAGTTTCTACCTTGTGTTCAACTGTTACAATAAGCTTACAAAATAGTTGCCTACCCTGGATGTTGGTGTTGAGTCGCCTGTTATCCCGATTTGGGTTTCTTTTCCGCAATTGCATTCGCATCTCTATACCCCTCGTATACTTCATGGTTTGGGAGCAATATTTGATAAACCCTTGAAAATAGATGCGACTACCTTTGCGGGTCCCAACCTTCCTTGGCTCTTGTTCTTGTGGAGCTTGATATTACTAAATCATATCCAAACCAGGTTTGATTAGGTTCTGAGAGTTAAGGGTATGTACATGAAGTTTTCTTTGATGATTCCCCCCCCCCCCCCCCCCC
>NW_021422222.1:0-234 GCF_001605985.2 Dendrobium catenatum
GATCAATTGTATCTTTGCTATTTTCCTTGCAACTACTTGTAAAATACAAGTCTTTTCTCTGATTTTTCTGCAGTTTTTCCCTGCTTTTCTACTGTTTTTGGCTGTTTTTCTGCTGTGGACAGCAGTTTTACATTGGATCTACTTGGCTTTCGTGAGAAACACTTGGAAATCCAAGTGTTTCCTATCAAATTGGTATAAGAGCGTCGTTTTTGGGACCTTAGGTGGCTGAAATCC
>NW_021422223.1:0-297 GCF_001605985.2 Dendrobium catenatum
GTTTGCTTAAGAGTTAGGTGTTTTAATGCATTTGATTCGGATTGTTCTAGGTTTTATTGATTAATGATTAATAGATTATGATACACTAATCTTAAGAAAACGTGTCACTAAGTTTTTTTATGTTTAGTTTTTCTATCCTAAAAGAAGCATGCATCGTAAGTCTATGTTATCTAAGACTCGATCCTTAATTTTTGTCTTTAAGTGTCACTAATGTCGTATAGGATGAAAATGTGTTTATTTCTAACCCTTTGGACATACGCGTGTACATATGTTTGGGAATCTAAAAAAATAAATAAA
>NW_021422224.1:0-259 GCF_001605985.2 Dendrobium catenatum
TGCTTGGAGCAAAGCTTGTGAATCTCCCTCACAAGCTCCCCCTCACAAGATCCTCTCTCTCTCCCTCTCTATCTCTCTCCTCTAGGCTTTCTCAGGTCAAGACAGTAGCAAAAGATTATTCAAAATGTTCAATAATAGCCCTTAAATAGAAGAGCTTCAAAATAGCTCATTAATTTCAAGTTGCCGACATTATAGTCCAGGATGATATTAATATCATCCTGTACGATCAGTGCAATTTGAGCCTAATCAGCCGGGACAA
>NW_021422225.1:0-282 GCF_001605985.2 Dendrobium catenatum
GTTTTCAAACGTAACATGCTTATAGTCGAATCGAGCGGCTCGACAAGATGAATCCAACAAGCTCAAGATCGCCCAATTTTGATATCATTAAGACATTCAAATGCCCAGTAAACGGTCAATGATCAAGAGAATCAATATCGGCCTTTCATTCAAACCACTCCCAATTTATCCTTAATTTTCCTTCTATTTATTGGTCATGTCACTCTCAGAAAATTATAGATTGACCCATCATTTCTCATGGAAGGGGCTCCCAAACAAGGAGAGAAATAAGAGAGGAGAGGG
>NW_021422226.1:0-282 GCF_001605985.2 Dendrobium catenatum
AATTTTCTAGAAGACTGGACTTCCCCAGGTCCGGCACTTCGTCTTCATAGGTCAGACTATCTGGACTCTACCCGCAGGCGGGGAAGTGTCTAAAACAAGGAAAGAAGGAGTGCAGAAATATGCATGCGACCCCGGGTTTGATCCCGGCTAATTCCCTAGATTCGTTATCTTTCTATGTTATTTAGACTCACTAAAATTTTAGACTTTAAAAATTATGAGTATAAAACTTTCACACCCTTACGAGTCTCACGTATCCAAGCAAAAACAAAAGCGGCACACAAT
>NW_021422227.1:0-201 GCF_001605985.2 Dendrobium catenatum
TGCCTTTGGCCAGCTCTCATTACTAATAAGTTCCTTAACAGCTTTGCAAGCATCTTTCCTCTCTTCCAATTGTGTTACTCGACCAATCCAATCATGAACCTCAACACCATTATCCAATAAAGAGCACTTATTGTTTTCAAGCATTACCTTTGAAAGCAATCCTTCTTCCAACTTCAACTGATCATCATTGATGTTATGCTG
>NW_021422228.1:0-417 GCF_001605985.2 Dendrobium catenatum
AAAGATCCCTTGAACATTTGGTGTTCAAATGGATTTTTTCACTCAATTTAGTTTGAGTGAAGGGGTGTATGAACCTAGAATTGGGTTCTAAGGTTCAAGATTTTCATGTTGCATATTGTGAAATCTTTGGGAGGTTCCAACTCATCACACATGAAAAGAGAGATTCATACAATTTAGTATTTTGTTGCCTTGAGGAGGCCCTAAATATCATGTATGAAGGAGAATCGTATGGGAAAGGGAGCCCTCTATAGTTTGAATGAATGTTTGGATTCATTTGGAGGGGGTAACTCACTCCTATAATTTTCTAGGAGGTTAGGAAGACAAACTACAATATCACCAAAGCTCTACAAGAAAGTGACTTTCCCTAAATCGCACCTAACATGATTTGGAAATTTGAGAGCTTGTATTTGGCCATAT
>NW_021422229.1:0-272 GCF_001605985.2 Dendrobium catenatum
GAGGAATCATTTGCAAAAGTTGATTTTCGGACGACGCAGAGCCGTTTTCGTCCGACGAGATTGTTCGAGCAATTACTGTACACAAGGTAAGGCACATTCCGCCTTTCTCAATTTTCAAAACCGTCGTGTTTGACGGTATTTTCTGTCCGGATTTTGTTTCCGTTAGCGATTTTCGTCTGTATCTTTTGATTGGTTCATTTTTTACCGCGTAACTTTTTGTATATCATTGACGTGTCGGGTGTGCACATTTTGAATATATTTTGAAGATTTTT
>NW_021422230.1:0-813 GCF_001605985.2 Dendrobium catenatum
TGCTATTGGAAGGTTCGAACCGCAATTTGGATTACCAAATGGTTTCCAAACATAACATGCTTATAGTCAAATCGAGCGGCTCGACGAGAAAAATCCAACGAGCCCAACATCACCAAAATCCAACATTATTAAGACATTCAGATGTCCATCAAACAGTCCATGATGAAGGGATTCAACATCGGTCATCCATCCAACCACTCTCCATTTACCCTTGATCTCTTACCTATTTATGGGGCATGTCACTCCAGAAATCTATAAATAGTCCCCTCATTTCTCTTGAAAGGGGGATCGAAGCAAGAAGAGAAGAAGGAAGAAAAGAAGGAAGAGAATGAAGAAGCTCATCCTCGACCACCGTCTGAGTTCGTCGGACCACCTCCTGAGGCCCTCGCCTTCGCCGGACCACCACTTGAGACCCTTGCCTTCGACGGACCGGACCACGACTTAAGGCCCTCACCTTCGCCAGACCACCACCTGAGGCCCTCACCCTCGCCGAACCACCGCCTAAGGATCTCACCTTCGTTGGACCACCAACTAAGGATCTGAACTCCGTCAGACCAACACTTGAAGCCCTAAACTCCATCAGACCATCACCTGAAGCCCGGACTTCTACTGGAGTACTGCCATAATACTACAATCTTTTTGACCCCAGTCTTCTGCCAAATAAAGTCTTTCGGACCCCTGTCTCCTGCTGACTATGGTCTTTACAACTTCCGTCGCCTACTATGGTCCTTCTGACCTCCATCACCAGACAACGTTCTTTCGAACTCTATCCTATCGACTATGGTCATGCCGACCAAACAAACATGTTTATAT
>NW_021422231.1:0-797 GCF_001605985.2 Dendrobium catenatum
GATTCATCATCCACTTGAGCTTTACTATGCACATCCCTTCTGATGGACAATTTAGGCCTACAAGATGAGGGATTATTAGCAATTGTTTGTTTCAGAGAATTCTTGCAAGTCATTCTGTATTTCTGTGGTGACCTTAAAGTCCTCAATAACTGCATTTATGGAATTCTATGTTTGAAAGATTTGCAATAACCATTTTTCTTTCTCCTTCGTCTGGTTTTTTGTATTGATGGTGAGTAGATGTTTGAAAGATGCTGGTTTTTTTGAATGGGAAGAACTCTATTCATTCCTTTCAAGATGCTTTATTTGGTGTTTCTCCTTTCTCGAACTTCCTCACCTCAAATTCACCTCTCACCGTGGGTTGCCGTCATTTTGGATTTCAGAAGAGGAAGTTCTTGCGCCAGCTGCCCCATTTGAGTTCGCTTTGGTTGGGAAATTTTCAGGTCGGAGACCATCTAT
Source organism: Dendrobium catenatum (assembly GCF_001605985.2). Taxonomy (NCBI): domain Eukaryota; kingdom Viridiplantae; phylum Streptophyta; class Magnoliopsida; order Asparagales; family Orchidaceae; genus Dendrobium; species Dendrobium catenatum. The sequence continues at coordinate 457 of NW_021422231.1, forward strand.
TGATGCAATCATGATTTTTTTTAACCTCAAGCTTAATGATAGTTTTTCTATGACTAATCTCAATCTGAAGATTGTGTTGATTAAACTTGTTAATGATATAGATTATTGTAGAGTGTTTGCTCAACGCTCTTATTTTCTGCACAATTGTTTTATGAAAGTATTCAGGACACCAATGTTTGATGTTGAAGTTGAACCCCCGTTATTCCGATTTAGATCTATTTTCCCAACCTTAAGCCTCACCTCTTTCTCCTTGAATCCTTCATGGTCTTGGTTCTCTTTTTGGCCAGCCTCTTAAAGCTGATAATGCCATTTCTACTGGCTCCCGACCTTCCGTTGCCCGC
>NW_021422232.1:0-1536 GCF_001605985.2 Dendrobium catenatum
ATGAAGTGCATATTGATCCGTTTTCTAATTTTTCTTTTATGAAATATCTATATACTTTTAGATATTTGGTATGATTATGCTGTATAGGATTATGCTGTAATGAACTTTATAATACTGCACAGGTTTCTCTATACTTTTCAAATTAGAGCCTCACACGCCTTTTATGATGTTTAATGTGGAATCGAACAGAGAAAATTATGTACTTATTCTCTGATCTGCTACTTTAATTCTGATTGATCGTTTTGTGTACTCACAGAAGGAAGACCTGAAAACTTTAGTTCACACAGGTCAAAGAGAACATTTGTTCATTTTGTTTGGCTGAAATCTTTATGACTTTCTAGGTGATTTTTCTATTTGAAAACAAAAGTAATACCAATCTATTGCCATCATGGTCTCCTACCTATGTATTCTTGCATTTTCTTATTTTATTATTTTTCATTTTCTTGACTATTGTCTCTTATGTCTTTGATCTGATGACCTCGCCTTCCCAACCAAGATCCTATAGTGCACACAATTGCTTCATATTTGCTAATAGGTTCAAGGTTCAAAACTTTGTGTTGCAATGAGGATGATCCGTAGATTGTATTTTTTCTTTTAAAGGAAGAATTAATTGTCTTATTTTTAAATTATATAAAAAAATTTTATAACACCAAATAATACTCATTATTATAAATACACTGTTTTTATAAATATATTTATTTTAATGCTTAAATAAATTATTACAAAAAAATATTTTTACTTTACTCTAGATATACCTAATCAAACAAGGGAAACAATTCTCCTGCGTTTATTTTGCATACAACCAAACAGGCTCAAAGTATTTAGAATGCATTGCATTTACTTTACATTGTATTTACTTTACACTGCATTTCCTTTTCAGGCAACCAAACTAGCCATTTCTAGTAAAACTTCGGTCCATATTTATGAAGAAAATACCAAACTGAATGACGTAGTTCATATTTAATTGAATATTTGGGCACTTCCCACTAGCGGCTTCAATAAAAAAAATAATATTTCCTCTACAAAAATAGTTTTACAATGGGTTCGGCATCGACGCTGATTTCAACAATGGAATTTCGCTTTTCTCATCTTTTGTCTCCCTTTAGGCTGTGTATCTATTACATCTTATCTCTCTCTCTCTCTCTCTCTATCAATATCTCCTTGACTTCTTCCCCTATTTTCTCTTATTCGCCCTCACGTAAAGGCTCTCGAAAAGCTCAAATGCCAGTGACGACAAATTCGTCTTAAACATTTTTGAAATTCTATTAGGTCTTTCGGTATCAAATCTTTTCTGTCCTCGCCGGATCTATTTAAGAACTCATGAGAATTCTTATTCTGGTTCAAAAATTTGTGACAGGTTATCAACGGGTGATTAATAACGAATGAAATTTTGTTGCAATCGTGTATTGTGCTTGCAATCTCGAGGGCAAGATTTTTGATACTGTTGGTGCTAGTCGTATAGGAAAACTTCGGTTGCAGAGTTTATAGCCTTTTAATTGAGAAGATAAGGTAAATTATATTTCATTTGACTTAATT
>NW_021422233.1:0-204 GCF_001605985.2 Dendrobium catenatum
CTCTGAAACTCCCCAAAAATCCTTCCTAAAACGCTCTGTTTGAGCTGTAGGCCCGCCCGATCTCCGCAGGAGGCGGTGATCACGCGACATTTCGCGTCTGAGCTGGTCCCGTGCGGACCGGCTGGACCGGTCCAGTGGACCGGTCTAACAGATTCTTCATTTTATTCTATAATATCTGAAAGGAACTTAGGTAAAAAAAGTTTA